>NW_027194830.1:0-40391 GCF_032444005.1 Ranitomeya imitator
AAATGACTTCTCCATGCATTTTATGCATTGGTAAAAGCACTATGATGAAAAGTGTGATATGTTTTCAGGTATCTCCTATACTAATAGAGTCACATGCTCACCGGTTTGCCACATGATGTAGGCCTATGGACTGAACAAGAAACCACCAAAAATTTTAACCAGTCATCGTTCTCACAACACTGAGGACCAGTCATTCGAAATGACTTCTCCATGCATTTTATGCATTGGTAAAAGCACTATGATGAAAAGTATGATATGTTTTCAGGTATCTCCTATACTAATAGAGCCACATGCTCACCATTTTGCCACATGATGTAGGCCTATGGACTGAACAAGAAACCACCAAAAATTTTAACCAGTCATCGTTCTCACAACACTGAGGACCAGTCATTCGAAATGACTTCTCCATGCATTTTATGCATTGGTAAAAGCACTATGATGAAAAGTGTGATATGTTTTCAGGTATCTCCTATACTAATAGAGCCACATGCTCACCGGTTTGCCACATGATGTAGGCCTATGGACTGAACAAGAAACCACCAAAAATTTTAACCAGTCATCGTTCTCACAACACTGAGGACCAGTCATTCGAAATGACTTCTCCATGCATTTTATGCATTGGTAAAAGCACTATAATGAAAAGTGTGATATGTTTTCAGGTATCTCCTATACTAATAGAGCCACATGCTCACCGGTTTGCCACATGATGTAGGCCTATGGACTGAACAAGAAACCACCAAAAATTTTAACCAGTCATCGTTCTCACAACACTGAGGACCAGTCATTCGAAATGACTTCTCCATGCATTTTATGCATTGGTAAAAGCACTATGATGAAAAGTGTGATATGTTTTCAGGTATCTCCTATACTAATAGAGCCACATGCTCACCGGTTTGCCACATGATGTAGGCCTATGGACTGAACAAGAAGCCACCAAAAATTTTAACCAGTCATCGTTCTCACAACACTGAGGACCAGTCATTCGAAATGACTTCTCCATGCATTTTATGCATTGGTAAAAGCACTATGATGAAAAGTGTGATATGTTTTCAGGTATCTCCTATATTAATAGAGCCACATGCTCACCGGTTTGCCACATGATGTAGGCCTATGGACTGAACAAGAAACCACCAAAAATTTTAACCAGTCATCGTTCTCACAACACTGAGGACCAGTCATTCGAAATGACTTCTCCATGCATTGTATGCATTGGTAAAAGCACTATGATGAAAAGTGTGATATGTTTTCAGGTATCTCCTATACTAATAGAGCCACATGCTCACCGGTTTGCCACATGATGTAGGCCTATGGACTGAACAAGAAACCACCAAAAATTTTAACCAGTCATCGTTCTCACAACACTGAGGACCAGTCATTCGAAATGACTTCTCCATGCATTTTATGCATTGGTAAAAGCACTATGATGAAAAGTGTGATATGTTTTCAGGTATCTCCTATACTAATAGAGCCACATGCTCACCGGTTTGCCACATGATGTAGGCCTATGGACTGAACAAGAAACCACCAAAAGTTTTAACCAGTCATCGTTCTCACAACATTGAGGACCAGTCATTCGAAATGACTTCTCCATGCATTTTATGCATTGGTAAAAGCACTATGATGAAAAGTGTGATATGTTTTCAGGTATCTCCTATACTAATAGAGCCACATGCTCACCGGTTTGCCACATGATGTAGGCCTATGGACTGAACAAGAAACCACCAAAAATTTTAACCAGTCATCATTCTCACAACACTGAGGACCAGTCATTCGAAATGACTTCTCCATGCATTTTATGCATTGGTAAAAGCACTATGATGAAAAGTGTGATATGTTTTCAGGTATCTCCTATACTAATAGAGCCACATGCTCACCGGTTTGCCACATGATGTAGGCCTATGGACTGAACAAGAAACCACCAAAAATTTTAACCAGTCATCGTTCTCACAACACTGAGGACCAGTCATTCGAAATGACTTCTCCATGCATTTTATACATTGGTAAAAGCACTATGATGAAAAGTGTGATATGTTTTCAGGTATCTCCTATACTAATAGAGCCACATGCTCACCGGTTTGCCACATGATGTAGGCCTATGGACTGAACAAGAAACCACCAAAAATTTTAACCAGTCATCGTTCTCACAACACTGAGGACCAGTCATTCGAAATGACTTCTCCATGCATTTTATGCATTGGTAAAATCACTATGATGAAAAGTGTGATATGTTTTCAGGTATCTCCTATACTAATAGAGCCACATGCTCACCGGTTTGCCACATGATGTAGGCCTATGGACTGAACAAGAAACCACCAAAAATTTTAACCAGTCATCGTTCTCACAACACTGAGGACCAGTCATTCGAAATGACTTCTCCATGCATTTTATGCATTGGTAAAAGCACTATGATGAAAAGTGTGATATGTTTTCAGGTATCTCCTATACTAATAGAGCCACATGCTCACCGGTTTGCCACATGATGTAGGCCTATGGACTGAACAAGAAACCACCAAAAATTTTAACCAGTCATCGTCCTCACAACACTGAGGACCAGTCATTCGAAATGACTTCTCCATGTATTTTATGCATTGGTAAAAGCACTATGATGAAAAGTGTGATATGTTTTCAGGTATCTCCTATACTAATAGAGCCACATGCTCACCGGTTTGCCACATGATGTAGGCCTATGGACTGAACAAGAAACCACCAAAAATTTTAACCAGTCATCGTTCTCACAACACTGAGGACCAGTCCTTCGAAATGACTTCTCCATGCATTTTATGCATTGGTAAAAGCACTATGATGAAAAGTGTGATATGTTTTCAGGTATCTCCTATACTAATAGAGCCACATGCTCACCGGTTTGCCACATGATGTAGGCCTATGGACTGAACAAGAAACCACCAAAAATTTTAACCAGTCATCGTCCTCACAACACTGAGGACCAGTCATTCGAAATGACTTCTCCATGCATTTTATGCATTGGTAAAAGCACTATGATGAAAAGTGTGATATGTTTTCAGGTATCTCCTATACTAATAGAGCCACATGCTCACCGGTTTGCCACATGATGTAGGCCTATGGACTGAACAAGAAACCACCAAAAATTTTAACCAGTCATCGTTCTCACAACACTGAGGACCAGTCATTCGAAATGACTTCTCCATGCATTTTATGCATTGGTAAAAGCACTATGATGAAAAGTGTGATATGTTTTCAGGTATCTCCTATACTAATAGAGCCACATGCTCACCGGTTTGCCACATGATGTAGGCCTATGGACTGAACAAGAAACCACCAAAAATTTTAACCAGTCATCGTTCTCACAACACTGAGGACCAGTCATTCGAAATGACTTCTCCATGCATTTTATGCATTGGTAAAAGCACTATGATGAAAAGTGTGATATGTTTTCAGGTATCTCCTATACTAATAGAGCCACATGCTCACCGGTTTGCTACATGATGTAGGCCTATGGACTGAACAAGAAACCACCAAAAATTTTAACCAGTCATCGTCCTCACAACACTGAGGACCAGTCATTCGAAATGACTTCTCCATGCATTTTATGCATTGGTAAAAGCACTATGATGAAAAGTGTGATATGTTTTCAGGTATCTCCTATACTAATAGAGCCACATGCTCACCGGTTTGCCACATGATGTAGGCCTATGGACTGAACAAGAAACCACCAAAAATTTTAACCAGTCATCGTTCTCACAACACTGAGGACCAGTCATTCGAAATGACTTCTCCATGCATTTTATGCATTGGTAAAAGCACTATGATGAAAAGTGTGATATGTTTTCAGGTATCTCCTATACTAATAGAGCCACATGCTCACCGGTTTGCCACATGATGTAGGCCTATGGACTGAACAAGAAACCACCAAAAATTTTAACCAGTCATCGTTCTCACAACACTGAGGACCAGTCATTCGAAATGACTTCTCCATGCATTTTATGCATTGGTAAAAGCACTATGATGAAAAGTGTGATATGTTTTCAGGTATCTCCTATACTAATAGAGCCACATGCTCACCAGTTTGCCACATGATGTAGGCCTATGGACTGAACAAGAAACCACCAAAAATTTTAACCAGTCATCGTTCTTACAACACTGAGGACCAGTCATTCGAAATGACTTCTCCATGCATTTTATGCATTGGTAAAAGCACTATGATGAAAAGTGTGATATGTTTTCAGGTATCTCCTATACTAATAGAGCCACATGCTCACCGGTTTGCCACATGATGTAGGCCTATGGACTGAACAAGAAACCACCAAAAATTTTAACCAGTCATCGTTCTCACAACACTGAGGACCAGTCATTCGAAATGACTTCTCCATGCATTTTATGCATTGGTAAAAGCACTATGATGAAAAGTGTGATATGTTTTCAGGTATCTCCTATACGAATAGAGCCACATGCTCACCGGTTTGCCACATGATGTAGGCCTATGGACTGAACAAGAAACCACCAAAAATTTTAACCAGTCATCGTTCTCACAACACTGAGGACCAGTCATTCGAAATGACTTCTCCATGCATTTTATGCATTGGTAAAAGCACTATGATGAAAAGTGTGATATGTTTTCAGGTATCTCCTATACTAATAGAGCCACATGCTCACCGGTTTGCCACATGATGTAGGCCTATGGACTGAACAAGAAACCACCAAAAATTTTAACCAGTCATCGTTCTCACAACACTGAGGACCAGTCATTCGAAATGACTTCTCCATGCATTTTATGCATTGGTAAAAGCACTATGATGAAAAGTGTGATATGTTTTCAGGTATCTCCTATACTAATAGAGCCACATGCTCACCGGTTTGCCACATGATGTAGGCCTATGGACTGAACTAGAAACCACCAAAAATTTTAACCAGTCATCGTTATCACAACACTGAGGACCAGTCATTCGAAGTGACTTCTCCATGCATTTTATGCATTGGTAAAAGCACTATGATGAAAAGTGTGATATGTTTTCAGGTATCTCCTATACTAATAGAGCCACATGCTCACCGGTTTGCCACATGATGTAGGCCTATGGACTGAACAAGAAACAACCAAAAATTTTAACCAGTCATCGTTCTCACAACACTGAGGACCAGTCATTCGAAATGACTTCTCCATGCATTTTATGCATTGGTAAAAGCACTATGATGAAAAGTGTGATATGTTTTCAGGTATCTCCTACTAATAGAGCAACATGCTCACCGGTTTGCCACATGATGTAGGCCTATGGACTGAACAAGAAACCACCAAAAATTTTAACCAGTCATCGTCCTCACAACACTGAGGACCAGTCATTCGAAATGACTTCTCCATGCATTTTATGCATTGGTAAAAGCACTATGATGAAAAGTGTGATATGTTTTCAGGTATCTCCTATACTAATAGAGCCACATGCTCACCGGTTTGCCACATGATGTAGGCCTATGGACTGAACAAGAAACCACCAAAAATTTTAACCAGTCATCGTTCTCACAACACTGAGGACCAGTCATTCGAAATGACTTCTCCATGCATTTTATGCATTGGTAAAAGCACTATGATGAAAAGTGTGATATGTTTTCAGGTATCTCCTATACTAATAGAGCCACATGCTCACCGGTTTGCCACATGATGTAGGCCTATGGACTGAACAAGAAACCACCAAAAATTTTAACCAGTCATCGTTCTCACAACACTGAGGACCAGTCATTCGAAATGACTTCTCCATGCATTTTATGCATTGGTAAAAGCACTATGATGAAAAGTGTGATGTTTTCAGGTATCTCCTATACTAATAGAGCCACATGCTCACCGGTTTGCCACATGATGTAGGCCTATGGACTGAACAAGAAACCACCAAAAATTTTAACCAGTCATCGTTCTCACAACACTGAGGACCAGTCATTCGAAATGACTTCTCCATGCATTTTATACATTGGTAAAAGCACTATGATGAAAAGTGTGATATGTTTTCAGGTATCTCCTATACTAATAGAGCCACATGCTCACCGGTTTGCCACATGATGTAGGCCTATGGACTGAACAAGAAACCACCAAAAATTTTAACCAGTCATCGTTCTCACAACACTGAGGACCAGTCATTCGAAATGACTTCTCCATGCATTTTATGCATTGGTAAAAGCACTATGATGAAAAGTGTGATATGTTTTCAGGTATCTCCTATACTAATAGAGCCACATGCTCACCGGTTTGCCACATGATGTAGGCCTATGAACTGAACAAGAAACCACCAAAAATTTTAACCAGTCATCGTTCTCACAACACTGAGGACCAGTCATTCGAAATGACTTCTCCATGCATTTTATGCATTGGTAAAAGCACTATGATGAAAAGTGTGATATGTTTTCAGGTATCTCCTATACTAATAGAGCCACATGCTCACCGGTTTGCCACATGATGTAGGCCTATGGACTGAACAAGAAACCACCAAAAATTTTAACCAGTCATCGTCCTCACAACACTGAGGACCCAGTCATTCGAAATGACTTCTCCATGCATTTTATGCATTGTGTAAAAGCACTATGATGAAAAGTGTGATATGTTTTCAGGTATCTCCTATACTAATAGAGCCACATGCTCACCGGTTTGCCACATGATGTAGGCCTATGGACTGAACAAGAAACCACCAAAAATTTTAACCAGTCATCGTTCTCACAACACTGAGGACCAGTCATTCGAAATGACTTCTCCATGCATTTTATGCATTGGTAAAAGCACTATGATGAAAAGTGTGATATGTTTTCAGGTATCTCCTATACTAATAGAGCCACATGCTCACCGGTTTGCCACATGATGTAGGCCTATGGACTGAACAAGAAACCACCAAAAATTTTAACCAGTCATCGTTCTCACAACACTGAGGACCAGTCATTCGAAATGACTTCTCCATGCATTTTATGCATTGGTAAAAGCACTATGATGAAAAGTGTGATATGTTTTCAGGTATCTCCTATACTAATAGAGCCACATGCTCACCGTTTGCCACATGATATAGGCCTATGGACTGAACAAGAAACCACCAAAAATTTTAACCAGTCATCGTTCTCACAACACTGAGGACCAGTCATTCGGAAATGACTTCTCCATGCATTTTTATGCATGGTAAAAGCACTATGATGAAAAGTGTGATATGTTTTCAGGTATCTCCTATACTAATAGAGCCACATGCTCACCGGTTTGCCACATGATGTAGGCCTATGGACTGAACAAGAAACCACCAAAAATTTTAACCAGTCATCGTTCTCACAACACTGAGGACCAGTCATTCGAAATGACTTCTCCATGCATTTTATGCATTGGTAAAAGCACTATGATGAAAAGTGTGATATGTTTTCAGGTATCTCCTATACTAATAGAGCCACATGCTCACCGGTTTGCCACATGATGTAGGCCTATGGACTGAACAAGAAACCACCAAAAATTTTAACCAGTCATCGTTCTCACAACACTGAGGACCAGTCATTCGAAATGACTTCTCCATGCATTTTATGCATTGGTAAAAGCACTATGATGAAAAGGTGTATGTTTTCAGGTATCTCCTATACTAATAGAGCCACATGCTCACCGGTTTGCCACATGATGTAGGCCTATGGACTGAACAAGAAACCACCAAAAATTTTAACCAGTCATCGTTCTCACAACACTGAGGACCAGTCATTCGAAATGACTTCTCCATGCATTTTATGCATTGGTAAAAGCACTATGATGAAAAGTGTGATATGTTTTCAGGTATCTCCTATACTAATAGAGCCACATGCTCACCGGTTTGCCACATGATGTAGGCCTATGGACTGAACAAGAAACCACCAAAAATTTTAACCAGTCATCGTTCTCACAACACTGAGGACCAGTCATTCGAAATGACTTCTCCATGCATTTTATGCATTGGTAAAAGCACTATGATGAAAAGTGTGATATGTTTTCAGGTATCTCCTATACTAATAGAGCCACATGCTCACCGGTTTGCCACATGATGTAGGCCTATGGACTGAACAAGAAACCACCAAAAATTTTAACCAGTCATCGTTCTCACAACACTGAGGACCAGTCATTCGAAATGACTTCTCCATGCATTTTATGCATTGGTAAAAGCACTATGATGAAAAGTGTGATATGTTTTCAGGTATCTCCTATACTAATAGAGCCACATGCTCACCGGTTTGCCACATGATGTAGGCCTATGGACTGAACAAGAAACCACCAAAAATTTTAACCAGTCATCGTTCTCACAACACTGAGGACCAGTCATTCGAAATGACTTCTCCATGCATTTATGCATTGGTAAAAGCACTATGATGAAAAGTGTGATATGTTTTCAGGTATCTCCTATACTAATAGAGCCACATGCTCACCGGTTTGCCACATGATGTAGGCCTATGGACTGAACAAGAAACCACCAAAAATTTTAACCAGTCATCGTTCTCACAACACTGAGGACCAGTCATTCGAAATGACTTCTCCATGCATTTTATGCATTGGTAAAAGCACTATGATGAAAAGTGTGATATGTTTTCAGGTATCTCCTATACTAATAGAGCCACATGCTCACCGGTTTGCCACATGATGTAGGCCTATGGACTGAACAAGAAACCACCAAAAATTTTAACCAGTCATCGTTCTCACAACACTGAGGACCAGTCATTCGAAATGACTTCTCCATGCATTTTATGCATTGGTAAAAGCACTATGATGAAAAGTGTGATATGTTTTTCAGGTTATCTCCTATACTAATAGAGCCACATGCTCACCGGTTTGCCACATGATGTAGGCCTATGGACTGAACAAGAAACCACCAAAAATTTTAACCAGTCATTGTTCTCACAACACTGAGGACCAGTCATTCGAAATGACTTCTCCATGCATTTTATGCATTGGTAAAAGCACTATGATGAAAAGTGTGATATGTTTTCAGGTATCTCCTATACTAATAGAGCCACATGCTCACCGGTTTGCCACATGATGTAGGCCTATGGACTGAACAAGAAACCACCAAAAAATTTTAACCAGTCATCGTTCTCACAACACTGAGGACCAGTCATTCGAAATGACTTCTCCATGCATTTTATGCATTGGTAAAAGCACTATGATGAAAAGTGTGATATGTTTTCAGGTATCTCCTATACTAATAGAGCCACATGCTCACCGGTTTGCCACATGATGTAGGCCTATGGACTGAACAAGAAACCACCAAAATTTTAACCAGTCATCGTTCTCACAACACTGAGGACCAGTCATTCGAAATGACTTCTCCATGCATTTTATGCATTGGTAAAAGCACTATGATGAAAAGTGTGATATGTTTTCAGGTATCTCCTATACTAATAGAGCCACATGCTCACCGGTTTGCCACATGATGTAGGCCTATGGACTGAACAAGAAACCACCAAAAAATTTTAACCAGTCATCGTTCTCACAACACTGAGGACCAGTCATTCGAAATGACTTCTCCATGCATTTTATGCATTGGTAAAAGCACTATGATGAAAAGTGTGATATGTTTTCAGGTATCTCCTATACTAATAGAGCCACATGCTCACCGGTTTGCCACATGATGTAGGCCTATGGACTGAACAAGAAACCACCAAAAATTTTAACCAGTCATCGTTCTCACAACACTGAGGACCAGTCATTCGAATGACTTCTCCATGCATTTTATGCATTGGTAAAAGCACTATGATGAAAAGTGTGATATGTTTTCAGGTATCTCCTATACTAATAGAGCCACATGCTCACCGGTTTGCCACATGATGTAGGCCTATGGACTGAACAAGAAACCACCAAAAATTTTAACCAGTCATCGTTCTCACAACACTGAGGACCAGTCATTCGAAATGACTTCTCCATGCATTTTATGCATTGGTAAAGCACTATGATGAAAAGTGTGATATGTTTTCAGGTATCTCCTATACTAATAGAGCCACATGCTCACCGGTTTGCCACATGATGTAGGCCTATGGACTGAACAAGAAACCACCAAAAATTTTAACCAGTCATCGTTCTCACAACACTGAGGACCAGTCATTCGAAATGACTTCTCCATGCATTTTATGCATTGGTAAAAGCACTATGATGAAAAGTGTGATATGTTTTCAGGTATCTCCTATACTAATAGAGCCACATGCTCACCGGTTTGCCACATGATGTAGGCCTATGGACTGAACAAGAAACCACCAAAAATTTTAACCAGTCATCGTTCTCACAACACTGAGGACCAGTCATTCGAAATGACTTCTCCATGCATTTTATGCATTGGTAAAAGCACTATGATGAAAAGTGTGATATGTTTTCAGGTATCTCCTATACTAATAGAGCCACATGCTCACCGGTTTGCCACATGATGTAGGCCTATGGACTGAACAAGAACCACCAAAAATTTTAACCAGTCATCGTTCTCACAACACTGAGGACCAGTCATTCGAAAATGACTTCTCCATGCATTTTATGCATTGGTAAAAGCACTATGATGAAAAGTGTGATATGTTTTCAGGTATCTCCTATACTAATAGAGCCACATGCTCACCGGTTTTGCCACATGATGTAGGCCTATGGACTGAACAAGAAACCACCAAAAATTTTAACCAGTCATCGTTCTCACAACACTGAGGACCAGTCATTCGAAATGACTTCTCCATGCATTTTATGCATTGGTAAAAGCACTATGATGAAAAGTGTGATATGTTTTCAGGTATCTCCTATACTAATAGAGCCACATGCTCACCGGTTTGCCACATGATGTAGGCCTATGGACTGAACAAGAAACCACCAAAATTTTAACCAGTCATCGTTCTCACAACACTGAGGACCAGTCAT
Organism: Ranitomeya imitator; assembly: GCF_032444005.1. NCBI lineage: Eukaryota > Metazoa > Chordata > Amphibia > Anura > Dendrobatidae > Ranitomeya > Ranitomeya imitator. The sequence continues at coordinate 10,829 of NW_027194830.1, forward strand.
TCGAAATGACTTCTCCATGCATTTTATGCATTGGTAAAAGCACTATGATGAAAAGTGTGATATGTTTTCAGGTATCTCCTATACTAATAGAGCCACATGCTCACCGGTTTGCCACATGATGTAGGCCTATGGACTGAACAAGAAACCACCAAAAATTTTAACCAGTCCATCGTTCTCACAACACTGAGGACCAGTCATTCGAAATGACTTCTCCATGCATTTTATGCATTGGTAAAAGCACTATGATGAAAAGTGTGATATGTTTTCAGGTATCTCCTATACTAATAGAGCCACATGCTCACCGGTTTGCCACATGATGTAGGCCTATGGACTGAACAAGAAACCACCAAAAATTTTAACCAGTCATCGTTCTCACAACACTGAGGACCAGTCATTCGAAATGACTTCTCCATGCATTTTATGCATTGGTAAAAGCACTATGATGAAAAGTGTGATATGTTTTCAGGTATCTCCTATACTAATAGAGCCACATGCTCACCGGTTTGCCACATGATGTAGGCCTATGGACTGAACAAGAAACCACCAAAAATTTTAACCAGTCATCGTTCTCACAACACTGAGGACCAGTCATTCGAAATGACTTCTCCATGCATTTTATGCATTGGTAAAAGCACTATGATGAAAAGTGTGATATGTTTTTCAGGTATCTCCCTATACTAATAGAGCCACATGCTCACCGGTTTGCCACATGATGTAGGCCTATGGACTGAACAAGAAACCACCAAAAATTTTAACCAGTCATCGTTCTCACAACACTGAGGACCAGTCATTCGAAATGACTTCTCCATGCATTTTATGCATTGGTAAAAGCACTATGATGAAAAGTGTGATATGTTTTCAGGTATCTCCTATACTAATAGAGCCACATGCTCACCGGTTTGCCACATGATGTAGGCCTATGGACTGAACAAGAAACCACCAAAATTTTAACCAGTCATCGTTCTCACAACACTGAGGACCAGTCATTCGAAATGACTTCTCCATGCATTTTTATGCATTGGTAAAAGCACTATGATGAAAAGTGTGATATGTTTTCAGGTATCTCCTATACTAATAGAGCCACATGCTCACCGGTTTGCCACATGATGTAGGCCTATGGACTGAACAAGAACCACCAAAAATTTTAACCAGTCATCGTTCTCACAACACTGAGGACCAGTCATCGAAATGACTTCTCCATGCATTTTATGCATTGGTAAAAGCACTATGATGAAAAGTGTGATATGTTTTCAGGTATCTCCTATACTAATAGAGCCACATGCTCACCGGTTTTGCCACATGATGTAGGCCTATGGACTGAACAAGAAACCACCAAAAATTTTAACCAGTCATCGTTCTCACAACACTGAGGACCAGTCATTCGAAATGACTTCTCCATGCATTTTATGCATTGGTAAAAGCACTATGATGAAAAGTGTGATATGTTTTCAGGTATCTCCTATACTAATAGAGCCACATGCTCACCGGTTTGCCACATGATGTAGGGCCTATGGGACTGAACAAGAAACCACCAAAAATTTTAACCAGTCATCGTTCTCACAACACTGAGGACCAGTCATTCGAAATGACTTCTCCATGCATTTTATGCATTGGTAAAAGCACTATGATGAAAAGTGTGATATGTTTTCAGGTATCTCCTATACTAATAGAGCCACATGCTCACCGGTTTGCCACATGATGTAGGCCTATGGACTGAACAAGAACCACCAAAAATTTTAACCAGTCATCGTTCTCACAACACTGAGGACCAGTCATTCGAAATGACTTCTCCATGCATTTTATGCATTGGTAAAAGCACTATGATGAAAAGTGTGATATGTTTTCAGGTATCTCCTATACTAATAGAGCCACATGCTCACCGGTTTGCCACATGATGTAGGCCTATGGACTGAACAAGAAACCACCAAAAATTTTAACCAGTCATCGTTCTCACAACACTGAGGACCAGTCATTCGAAATGACTTCTCCATGCATTTTATGCATTGGTAAAAGCACTATGATGAAAAGTGTGATATGTTTTCAGGTATCTCCTATACTAATAGAGCCACATGCTCACCGGTTTGCCACATGATGTAGGCCTATGGACTGAACAAGAAACCACCAAAATTTTAACCAGTCATCGTTCTCACAACACTGAGGACCAGTCATTCGAAATGACTTCTCCATGCATTTTATGCATTGGTAAAAGCACTATGATGAAAAGTGTGATATGTTTTCAGGTATCTCCTATACTAATAGAGCCACATGCTCACCGGTTTGCCACATGATGTAGGCCTATGGACTGAACAAGAAACCACCAAAAATTTTAACCAGTCATCGTTCTCACAACACTGAGGACCAGTCATTCGAAATGACTTCTCCATGCATTTTATGCATTGGTAAAAGCACTATGATGAAAAGTGTGATATGTTTTCAGGTATCTCCTATACTAATAGAGCCACATGCTCACCGGTTTGCCACATGATGTAGGCCTATGGACTGAACAAGAAACCACCAAAAATTTTAACCAGTCATCGTTCTCACAACACTGAGGACCAGTCATTCGAAATGACTTCTCCATGCATTTTATGCATTGGTAAAAGCACTATGATGAAAAGTGTGATATGTTTTCAGGTATCTCCTATACTAATAGAGCCACATGCTCACCGGTTTGCCACATGATGTAGGCCTATGGACTGAACAAGAAACCACCAAAAATTTTAACCAGTCATCGTTCTCACAACACTGAGGACCAGTCATTCGAAATGACTTCTCCATGCATTTTTATGCATTGGTAAAAGCACTATGATGAAAAGTGTGATATGTTTTCAGGTATCTCCTATACTAATAGAGCCACATGCTCACCGGTTTGCCACATGATGTAGGCCTATGGACTGAACAAGAAACCACCAAAAATTTTAACCAGTCATCGTTCTCACAACACTGAGGACCAGTCATTCGAAATGACTTCTCCATGCATTTTATGCATTGGTAAAAGCACTATGATGAAAAGTGTGATATGTTTTCAGGTGATCGTCCTATACTAATAGAGCCACATGCTCACCGGTTTGCCACATGATGTAGGCCTATGGACTGAACAAGAAACCACCAAAAATTTTAACCAGTCATCGTTCTCACAACACTGAGGACCAGTCATTCGAAATGACTTCTCCATGCATTTTATGCATTGGTAAAAGCACTATGATGAAAAGTGTGATATGTTTTCAGGTATCTCCTATACTAATAGAGCCACATGCTCACCGGTTTGCCACATGATGTAGGCCTATGGACTGAACAAGAAACCACCAAAAATTTTAACCAGTCATCGTTCTCACAACACTGAGGACCAGTCATTCGAAATGACTTCTCCATGCATTTTATGCATTGGTAAAAGCACTATGATGAAAAGTGTGATATGTTTTCAGGTATCTCCTATACTAATAGAGCCACATGCTCACCGGTTTGCCACATGATGTAGGCCTATGGACTGAACAAGAAACCACCAAAAATTTTAACCAGTCATCGTTCTCACAACACTGAGGACCAGTCATTCGAAATGACTTCTCCATGCATTTTATGCATTGGTAAAAGCACTATGATGAAAAGTGTGATATGTTTTCAGGTATCTCCTATACTAATAGAGCCACATGCTCACCGGTTTGCCACATGATGTAGGCCTATGGACTGAACAAGAAACCACCAAAAATTTTAACCAGTCATCGTTCTCACAACACTGAGGACCAGTCATTCGAAATGACTTCTCCATGCATTTTATGCATTGGTAAAAGCACTATGATGAAAAGTGTGATATGTTTTCAGGTATCTCCTATACTAATAGAGCCACATGCTCACCGGTTTGCCACATGATGTAGGCCTATGGACTGAACAAGAAACCACCAAAAATTTTAACCAGTCATCGTTCTCACAACACTGAGGACCAGTCATTCGAAATGACTTCTCCATGCATTTTATGCATTGGTAAAAGCACTATGATGAAAAGTGTGATATGTTTTCAGGTATCTCCTATACTAATAGAGCCACATGCTCACCGGTTTGCCACATGATGTAGGCCTATGGACTGAACAAGAAACCACCAAAAATTTTAACCAGTCATCGTTCTCACAACACTGAGGACCAGTCATTCGAAATGACTTCTCCATGCATTTTATGCATTGGTAAAAGCACTATGATGAAAAGTGTGATATGTTTTCAGGTATCTCCTATACTAATAGAGCCACATGCTCACCGGTTTGCCACATGATGTAGGCCTATGGACTGAACAAGAAACCACCAAAAATTTTAACCAGTCATCGTTCTCACAACACTGCACAACACTGAGGACCAGTCATTCGAAATGACTTCTCCATGCATTTTATGCATTGGTAAAAGCACTATGATGAAAAGTGTGATATGTTTTCAGGTATCTCCTATACTAATATGAGCCACATGCTCACCGTTTGCCACATGATGTAGGCCTATGGACTGAACAAGAAACCACCAAAAATTTTAACCAGTCATCGTTCTCACAACACTGAGGACCAGTCATTCGAAATGACTTCTCCATGCATTTTATGCATTGGTAAAAGCACTATGATGAAAAGTGTGATATGTTTTCAGGTATCTCCTATACTAATAGAGCCACATGCTCACCGGTTTGCCACATGATGTAGGCCTATGGACTGAACAAGAAACCACCAAAATTTTAACCAGTCATCGTTCTCACAACACTGAGGACCAGTCATTCGAAATGACTTCTCCATGCATTTGATGCATTGGTAAAAGCACTATGATGAAAAGTGTGATATGTTTTCAGGTATCTCCTATACTAATAGTGCCACATGCTCACCGGTTTGTCACATGATGTAGGCCTATGGACTGAACAAGAAACCACCAAAAATTTTAACCAGTCATCGTTCTCACAACACTGAGGACCAGTCATTCGAAATGACTTCTCCATGCATTTTATGCATTGGTAAAAGCACTATGATGAAAAGTGTGATTGTTTTCAGGTATCTCCTATACTAATAGAGCCACATGCTCACCGGTTTGCCACATGATGTAGGCCTATGGACTGAACAAGAAACCACCAAAAATTTTAACCAGTCATCGTTCTCACAACACTGAGGACCAGTCATTCGAAATGACTTCTCCATGCATTTTATGCATTGGTAAAAGCACTATGATGAAAAGTGTGATATGTTTTCAGGTATCTCCTATACTAATAGAGCCACATGCTCACCGTTTGCCACATGATGTAGGCCTATGGACTGAACAAGAAACCACCAAAAATTTTAACCAGTCATCGTTCTCACAACACTGAGGACCAGTCATTCGAAATGACTTCTCCATGCATTTTATGCATTGGTAAAAGCACTATGATGAAAAGTGTGATATGTTTTCAGGTATCTCCTATACTAATAGAGCCACATGCTCACCGGTTTGCCACATGATGTAGGCCTATGGACTGAACAAGAAACCACCAAAAATTTTAACCAGTCATCGTTCTCACAACACTGAGGACCAGTCATTCGAAATGACTTCTCCATGCATTTTATGCATTGGTAAAAGCACTATGATGAAAAGTGTGATATGTTTTCAGGTATCTCCTATACTAATAGAGCCACATGCTCACCGGTTTGCCACATGATGTAGGCCTATGGACTGAACAAGAAACCACCAAAAATTTTAACCAGTCATCGTTCTCACAACACTGAGGACCAGTCATTCGAAATGACTTCTCCATGCATTTTATGCATTGGTAAAAGCACTATGATGAAAAGTGTGATATGTTTTCAGGTATCTCCTATACTAATAGAGCCACATGCTCACCGGTTTGCCACATGATGTAGGCCTATGGACTGAACAAGAAACCACCAAAAATTTTAACCAGTCATCGTTCTCACAACACTGAGGACCAGTCATTCGAAATGACTTCTCCATGCATTTTATGCATTGGTAAAAGCACTATGATGAAAAGTGTGATATGTTTTCAGGTATCTCCTATACTAATAGAGCCACATGCTCACCTGGTTTGCCACATGATGTAGGCCTATGGACTGAACAAGAAACCACCAAAAATTTTAACCAGTCATCGTTCTCACAACACTGAGGACCAGTCATTCGAAATGACTTCTCCATGCATTTTATGCATTGGTAAAAGCACTATGATGAAAAGTGTGATATGTTTTCAGGTATCTCCTATACTAATAGAGCCACATGCTCACCGGTTTGCCACATGATGTAGGCCTATGGACTGAACAAGAAACCACCAAAAATTTTAACCAGTCATCGTTCTCACAACACTGAGGACCAGTCATTCGAAATGACTTCTCCATGCATTTTATGCATTGGTAAAAGCACTATGATGAAAAGTGTGATATGTTTTCAGGTATCTCCTATACTAATAGAGCCACATGCTCACCGGTTTGCCACATGATGTAGGCCTATGGACTGAACAAGAAACCACCAAAAATTTTAACCAGTCATCGTTCTCACAACACTGAGGACCAGTCATTCGAAATGACTTCTCCATGCATTTTATGCATTGGTAAAAGCACTATGATGAAAAGTGTGATATGTTTTCAGGTATCTCCTATACTAATAGAGCCACATGCTCACCGGTTTGCCACATGATGTAGGCCTATGGACTGAACAAGAAACCACCAAAAATTTTAACCAGTCATCGTTCTCACAACACTGAGGACCAGTCATTCGAAATGACTTCTCCATGCATTTTATGCATTGGTAAAAGCACTATGATGAAAAGTGTGATATGTTTTCAGGTATCTCCTATACTAATAGAGCCACATGCTCACCGGTTTGCCACATGATGTAGGCCTATGGACTGAACAAGAAACCACCAAAAATTTTAACCAGTCATCGTTCTCACAACACTGAGGACCAGTCATTCGAAATGACTTCTCCATGCATTTTATGCATTGGTAAAAGCACTATGATGAAAAGTGTGATATGTTTTCAGGTATCTCCTATACTAATAGAGCCACATGCTCACCGGTTTGCCACATGATGTAGGCCTATGGACTGAACAAGAAACCACCAAAAATTTTAACCAGTCATCGTTCTCACAACACTGAGGACCAGTCATTCGAAATGACTTCTCCATGCATTTTATGCATTGGTAAAAGCACTATGATGAAAAGTGTGATATGTTTTCAGGTATCTCCTATACTAATAGAGCCACATGCTCACCGGTTTGCCACATGATGTAGGCCTATGGACTGAACAAGAAACCACCAAAAATTTTAACCAGTCATCGTTCTCACAACACTGAGGACCAGTCATTCGAAATGACTTCTCCATGCATTTTATGCATTGGTAAAAGCACTATGATGAAAAGTGTGATATGTTTTCAGGTATCTCCTATACTAATAGAGCCACATGCTCACCGGTTTGCCACATGATGTAGGCCTATGGACTGAACAAGAAACCACCAAAAATTTTAACCAGTCATCGTTCTCACAACACTGAGGACCAGTCATTCGAAATGACTTCTCCATGCATTTTATGCATTGGTAAAAGCACTATGATGAAAGTGTGATATGTTTTCAGGTATCTCCTATACTAATAGAGCCACATGCTCACCGGTTGCCACATGATGTAGCCTATGGACTGAACAAGAAACCACCAAAAATTTTAAACAGTCATCGTTCTCACAACACTGAGGACCAGTCATTCGAAATGACTTCTCCATGCATTTTATGCATTGGTAAAAGCACTATGATGAAAAGTGTGATATGTTTTCAGGTATCTCCTATACTAATAGTGCCACATGCTCACCGGTTTGCCACATGATGTAGGCCTATGGACTGAACAAGAACCACCAAAAATTTTAACCAGTCATCGTTCTCACAACACTGAGGACCAGTCATTCGAAATGACTTCTCCATGCATTTTATGCATTGGTAAAAGCACTATGATGAAAAGTGTGATATGTTTTCAGGTATCTCCTATACTAATAGAGCCACATGCTCACCGGTTTGCCACATGATGTAGGCCTATGGACTGAACAAGAAACCACCAAAAATTTTAACCAGTCATCGTTCTCACAACACTGAGGACCAGTCATTCGAAATGACTTCTCCATGCATTTTATGCATTGGTAAAAGCACTATGATGAAAAGTGTGATATGTTTTCAGGTATCTCCTATACTAATAGAGCCACATGCTCACCGGTTTGCCACATGATGTAGGCCTATGGACTGAACAAGAAACCACCAAAAATTTTAACCAGTCATCGTTCTCACAACACTGAGGACCAGTCATTCGAAATGACTTCTCCATGCATTTTATGCATTGGTAAAAGCACTATGATGAAAAGTGTGATATGTTTTCAGGTATCTCCTATACTAATAGAGCCACATGCTCACCGGTTTGCCACATGATGTAGGCCTATGGACTGAACAAGAAACCACCAAAATTTTAACCAGTCATCGTTCTCACAACACTGAGGACCAGTCATTCGAAATGACTTCTCCATGCATTTTATGCATTGGTAAAAGCACTATGATGAAAAGTGTGATATGTTTTCAGGTATCTCCTATACTAATAGAGCCACATGCTCACCGGTTTGCCACATGATGTAGGCCTATGGACTGAACAAGAAACCACCAAAAATTTTAACCAGTCATCGTTCTCACAACACTGAGGACCAGTCATTCGAAATGACTTCTCCATGCATTTTATGCATTGGTAAAAGCACTATGATGAAAAGTGTGATATGTTTTCAGGTATCTCCTATACTAATAGAGCCACATGCTCACCGGTTTGCCACATGATGTAGGCCTATGGACTGAACAAGAAACCACCAAAAATTTTAACCAGTCATCGTTCTCACAACACTGAGGACCAGTCATTCGAAATGACTTCTCCATGCATTTTATGCATTGGTAAAAGCACTATGATGAAAAGTGTGATATGTTTTCAGGTATCTCCTATACTAATAGAGCCACATGCTCACCGGTTTGCCACATGATGTAGGCCTATGGACTGAACAAGAAACCACCAAAAATTTTAACCAGTCATCGTTCTCACAACACTGAGGACCAGTCATTCGAAATGACTTCTCCATGCATTTTATGCATTGGTAAAAGCACTATGATGAAAAGTGTGATATGTTTTCAGGTATCTCCTATACTAATAGAGCCACATGCTCACCGGTTTGCCACATGATGTAGGCCTATGGACTGAACAAGAAACCACCAAAAATTTTAACCAGTCATCGTTCTCACAACACTGAGGACCAGTCATTCGAAATGACTTCTCCATGCATTTATGCATTGGTAAAAGCACTATGATGAAAAGTGTGATATGTTTTCAGGTATCTCCTATACTAATAGTGCCACATGCTCACCGGTTTGCCACATGATGTAGGCCTATGGACTGAACAAGAAACCACCAAAAATTTTAACCAGTCATCGTTCTCACAACACTGAGGACCAGTCATTCGAAATGACTTCTCCATGCATTTTATGCATTGGTAAAAGCACTATGATGAAAAGTGTGATGTTTCAGGTATCTCCTATACTAATAGAGCCACATGCTCACCGGTTTGCCACATGATGTAGGCCTATGGACTGAACAAGAAACCACCAAAAATTTTAACCAGTCATCGTTCTCACAACACTGAGGACCAGTCATTCGAAATGACTTCTCCATGCATTTTATGCATTGGTAAAAGCACTATGATGAAAAGTGTGATATGTTTTCAGGTATCTCCTATACTAATAGAGCCACATGCTCACCGGTTTGCCACATGATGTAGGCCTATGGACTGAACAAGAAACCACCAAAAATTTTAACCAGTCATCGTTCTCACAACACTGAGGACCAGTCATTCGAAATGACTTCTCCATGCATTTTATGCATTGGTAAAAGCACTATGATGAAAAGTGTGATATGTTTTCAGGTATCTCCTATACTAATAGAGCCACATGCTCACCGGTTTGCCACATGATGTAGGCCTATGGACTGAACAAGAAACCACCAAAAATTTTAACCAGTCATCGTTCTCACAACACTGAGGACCAGTCATTCGAAATGACTTCTCCATGCATTTTATGCATTGGTAAAAGCACTATGATGAAAAGTGTGATATGTTTTCAGGTATCTCCTATACTAATAGAGCCACATGCTCACCGGTTTGCCACATGATGTAGGCCTATGGACTGAACAAGAAACCACCAAAAATTTTAACCAGTCATCGTTCTCACAACACTGAGGACCAGTCATTCGAAATGACTTCTCCATGCATTTTATGCATTGGTAAAAGCACTATGATGAAAAGTGTGATATGTTTTCAGGTATCTCCTATACTAATAGAGCCACATGCTCACCGGTTTGCCACATGATGTAGGCCTATGGACTGAACAAGAAACCACCAAAAATTTTAACCAGTCATCGTTCTCACAACACTGAGGACCAGTCATTCGAAATGACTTCTCCATGCATTTTATGCATTGGTAAAAGCACTATGATGAAAAGTGTGATATGTTTTCAGGTATCTCCTATACTAATAGAGCCACATGCTCACCGGTTTGCCACATGATGTAGGCCTATGGACTGAACAAGAAACCACCAAAAATTTTAACCAGTCATCGTTCTCACAACACTGAGGACCAGTCATTCGAAATGACTTCTCCATGCATTTTATGCATTGGTAAAAGCACTATGATGAAAAGTGTGATATGTTTTCAGGTATCTCCTATACTAATAGAGCCACATGCTCACCGGTTTGCCACATGATGTAGGCCTATGGACTGAACAAGAAACCACCAAAAATTTTAACCAGTCATCGTTCTCACAACACTGAGGACCAGTCATTCGAAATGACTTCTCCATGCATTTTATGCATTGGTAAAAGCACTATGATGAAAAGTGTGATATGTTTTCAGGTATCTCCTATACTAATAGAGCCACATGCTCACCGGTTTGCCACATGATGTAGGCCTATGGACTGAACAAGAAACCACCAAAAATTTTAACCAGTCATCGTTCTCACAACACTGAGGACCAGTCATTCGAAATGACTTCTCCATGCATTTTATGCATTGGTAAAAGCACTATGATGAAAAGTGTGATATGTTTTCAGGTATCTCCTATACTAATAGAGCCACATGCTCACCGGTTTGCCACATGATGTAGGCCTATGGACTGAACAAGAAACCACCAAAAATTTTAACCAGTCATCGTTCTCACAACACTGAGGACCAGTCATTCGAAATGACTTCTCCATGCATTTTATGCATTGGTAAAAGCACTATGATGAAAAGTGTGATATGTTTTCAGGTATCTCCTATACTAATAGAGCCACATGCTCACCGGTTTGCCACATGATGTAGGCCTATGGACTGAACAAGAAACCACCAAAAATTTTAACCAGTCATCGTTCTCACAACACTGAGGACCAGTCATTCGAAATGACTTCTCCATGCATTTTATGCATTGGTAAAAGCACTATGATGAAAAGTGTGATATGTTTTCAGGTATCTCCTATACTAATAGAGCCACATGCTCACCGGTTTGCCACATGATGTAGGCCTATGGACTGAACAAGAAACCACCAAAAATTTTAACCAGTCATCGTTCTCACAACACTGAGGACCAGTCATTCGAAATGACTTCTCCATGCATTTTATGCATTGGTAAAAGCACTATGATGAAAAGTGTGATATGTTTTCAGGTATCTCCTATACTAATAGAGCCACATGCTCACCGGTTTGCCACATGATGTAGGCCTATGGACTGAACAAGAAACCACCAAAAATTTTAACCAGTCATCGTTCTCACAACACTGAGGACCAGTCATTCGAAATGACTTCTCCATGCATTTTATGCATTGGTAAAAGCACTATGATGAAAAGTGTGATATGTTTTCAGGTATCTCCTATACTAATAGAGCCACATGCTCACCGGTTTGCCACATGATGTAGGCCTATGGACTGAACAAGAAACCACCAAAAATTTTAACCAGTCATCGTTCTCACAACACTGAGGACCAGTCATTCGAAATGACTTCTCCATGCATTTTATGCATTGGTAAAAGCACTATGATGAAAAGTGTGATATGTTTTCAGGTATCTCCTATACTAATAGAGCCACATGCTCACCGGTTTGCCACATGATGTAGGCCTATGGACTGAACAAGAAACCACCAAAAATTTTAACCAGTCATCGTTCTCACAACACTGAGGACCAGTCATTCGAAATGACTTCTCCATGCATTTTATGCATTGGTAAAAGCACTATGATGAAAAGTGTGATATGTTTTCAGGTATCTCCTATACTAATAGAGCCACATGCTCACCGGTTTGCCACATGATGTAGGCCTATGGACTGAACAAGAAACCACCAAAAATTTTAACCAGTCATCGTTCTCACAACACTGAGGACCAGTCATTCGAAATGACTTCTCCATGCATTTTATGCATTGGTAAAAGCACTATGATGAAAAGTGTGATATGTTTTCAGGTATCTCCTATACTAATAGAGCCACATGCTCACCGGTTTGCCACATGATGTAGGCCTATGGACTGAACAAGAAACCACCAAAAATTTTAACCAGTCATCGTTCTCACAACACTGAGGACCAGTCATTCGAAATGACTTCTCCATGCATTTTATGCATTGGTAAAAGCACTATGATGAAAAGTGTGATATGTTTTCAGGTATCTCCTATACTAATAGAGCCACATGCTCACCGGTTTGCCACATGATGTAGGCCTATGGACTGAACAAGAAACCACCAAAAATTTTAACCAGTCATCGTTCTCACAACACTGAGGACCAGTCATTCGAAATGACTTCTCCATGCATTTTATGCATTGGTAAAAGCACTATGATGAAAAGTGTGATATGTTTTCAGGTATCTCCTATACTAATAGAGCCACATGCTCACCGGTTTGCCACATGATGTAGGCCTATGGACTGAACAAGAAACCACCAAAAATTTTAACCAGTCATCGTTCTCACAACACTGAGGACCAGTCATTCGAAATGACTTCTCCATGCATTTTATGCATTGGTAAAAGCACTATGATGAAAAGTGTGATATGTTTTCAGGTATCTCCTATACTAATAGAGCCACATGCTCACCGGTTTGCCACATGATGTAGGCCTATGGACTGAACAAGAAACCACCAAAAATTTTAACCAGTCATCGTTCTCACAACACTGAGGACCAGTCATTCGAAATGACTTCTCCATGCATTTTATGCATTGGTAAAAGCACTATGATGAAAAGTGTGATATGTTTTCAGGTATCTCCTATACTAATAGAGCCACATGCTCACCGGTTTGCCACATGATGTAGGCCTATGGACTGAACAAGAAACCACCAAAAATTTTAACCAGTCATCGTTCTCACAACACTGAGGACCAGTCATTCGAAATGACTTCTCCATGCATTTTATGCATTGGTAAAAGCACTATGATGAAAAGTGTGATATGTTTTCAGGTATCTCCTATACTAATAGAGCCACATGCTCACCGGTTTGCCACATGATGTAGGCCTATGGACTGAACAAGAAACCACCAAAAATTTTAACCAGTCATCGTTCTCACAACACTGAGGACCAGTCATTCGAAATGACTTCTCCATGCATTTTATGCATTGGTAAAAGCACTATGATGAAAAGTGTGATATGTTTTCAGGTATCTCCTATACTAATAGAGCCACATGCTCACCGGTTTGCCACATGATGTAGGCCTATGGACTGAACAAGAAACCACCAAAAATTTTAACCAGTCATCGTTCTCACAACACTGAGGACCAGTCATTCGAAATGACTTCTCCATGCATTTTATGCATTGGTAAAAGCACTATGATGAAAAGTGTGATATGTTTTCAGGTATCTCCTATACTAATAGAGCCACATGCTCACCGGTTTGCCACATAGATGTAGGCCTATGGACTGAACAAGAAACCACCAAAAATTTTAACCAGTCATTGTTCTCACAACACTGAGGACCAGTCATTCGAAATGACTTCTCCATGCATTTTATGCATTGGTAAAAGCACTATGATGAAAAGTGTGATATGTTTTCAGGTATCTCCTATACTAATAGAGCCACATGCTCACCGGTTTGCCACATGATGTAGGCCTATGGACTGAACAAGAAACCACCAAAAATTTTAACCAGTCATCGTTCTCACAACACTGAGGACCAGTCATTCGAAATGACTTCTCCATGCATTTTATGCATTGGTAAAAGCACTATGATGAAAAGTGTGATATGTTTTCAGGTATCTCCTATACTAATAGAGCCACATGCTCACCGGTTTGCCACATGATGTAGGCCTATGGACTGAACAAGAAACCACCAAAAATTTTAACCAGTCATCGTTCTCACAACACTGAGGACCAGTCATTCGAAATGACTTCTCCATGCATTTTATGCATTGGTAAAAGCACTATGATGAAAAGTGTGATATGTTTTCAGGTATCTCCTATACTAATAGAGCCACATGCTCACCGGTTTGCCACATGATGTAGGCCTATGGACTGAACAAGAAACCACCAAAAATTTTAACCAGTCATCGTTCTCACAACACTGAGGACCAGTCATTCGAAATGACTTCTCCATGCATTTTATGCATTGGTAAAAGCACTATGATGAAAAGTGTGATATGTTTTCAGGTATCTCCTATACTAATAGAGCCACATGCTCACCGGTTTGCCACATGATGTAGGCCTATGGACTGAACAAGAAACCACCAAAAATTTTAACCAGTCATCGTTCTCACAACACTGAGGACCAGTCATTCGAAATGACTTCTCCATGCATTTTATGCATTGGTAAAAGCACTATGATGAAAAGTGTGATATGTTTTCAGGTATCTCCTATACTAATAGAGCCACATGCTCACCGGTTTGCCACATGATGTAGGCCTATGGACTGAACAAGAAACCACCAAAAATTTTAACCAGTCATCGTTCTCACAACACTGAGGACCAGTCATTCGAAATGACTTCTCCATGCATTTTATGCATTGGTAAAAGCACTATGATGAAAAGTGTGATATGTTTTCAGGTATCTCCTATACTAATAGAGCCACATGCTCACCGGTTTGCCACATGATGTAGGCCTATGGACTGAACAAGAAACCACCAAAAATTTTAACCAGTCATCGTTCTCACAACACTGAGGACCAGTCATTCGAAATGACTTCTCCATGCATTTTATGCATTGGTAAAAGCACTATGATGAAAAGTGTGATATGTTTTCAGGTATCTCCTATACTAATAGAGCCACATGCTCACCGGTTTGCCACATGATGTAGGCCTATGGACTGAACAAGAAACCACCAAAAATTTTAACCAGTCATCGTTCTCACAACACTGAGGACCAGTCATTCGAAATGACTTCTCCATGCATTTTATGCATTGGTAAAAGCACTATGATGAAAAGTGTGATATGTTTTCAGGTATCTCCTATACTAATAGAGCCACATGCTCACCGGTTTGCCACATGATGTAGGCCTATGGACTGAACAAGAAACCACCAAAAATTTTAACCAGTCATCGTTCTCACAACACTGAGGACCAGTCATTCGAAATGACTTCTCCATGCATTTTATGCATTGGTAAAAGCACTATGATGAAAAGTGTGATATGTTTTCAGGTATCTCCTATACTAATAGAGCCACATGCTCACCGGTTTGCCACATGATGTAGGCCTATGGACTGAACAAGAAACCACCAAAAATTTTAACCAGTCATCGTTCTCACAACACTGAGGACCAGTCATTCGAAATGACTTCTCCATGCATTTTATGCATTGGTAAAAGCACTATGATGAAAAGTGTGATATGTTTTCAGGTATCTCCTATACTAATAGAGCCACATGCTCACCGGTTTGCCACATGATGTAGGCCTATGGACTGAACAAGAAACCACCAAAAATTTTAACCAGTCATCGTTCTCACAACACTGAGGACCAGTCATTCGAAATGACTTCTCCATGCATTTTATGCATTGGTAAAAGCACTATGATGAAAAGTGTGATATGTTTTCAGGTATCTCCTATACTAATAGAGCCACATGCTCACCGGTTTGCCACATGATGTAGGCCTATGGACTGAACAAGAAACCACCAAAAATTTTAACCAGTCATCGTTCTCACAACACTGAGGACCAGTCATTCGAAATGACTTCTCCATGCATTTTATGCATTGGTAAAAGCACTATGATGAAAAGTGTGATATGTTTTCAGGTATCTCCTATACTAATAGAGCCACATGCTCACCGGTTTGCCACATGATGTAGGCCTATGGACTGAACAAGAAACCACCAAAAATTTTAACCAGTCATCGTTCTCACAACACTGAGGACCAGTCATTCGAAATGACTTCTCCATGCATTTTATGCATTGGTAAAAGCACTATGATGAAAAGTGTGATATGTTTTCAGGTATCTCCTATACTAATAGAGCCACATGCTCACCGGTTTGCCACATGATGTAGGCCTATGGACTGAACAAGAAACCACCAAAAATTTTAACCAGTCATCGTTCTCACAACACTGAGGACCAGTCATTCGAAATGACTTCTCCATGCATTTTATGCATTGGTAAAAGCACTATGATGAAAAGTGTGATATGTTTTCAGGTATCTCCTATACTAATAGAGCCACATGCTCACCGGTTTGCCACATGATGTAGGCCTATGGACTGAACAAGAAACCACCAAAAATTTTAACCAGTCATCGTTCTCACAACACTGAGGACCAGTCATTCGAAATGACTTCTCCATGCATTTTATGCATTGGTAAAAGCACTATGATGAAAAGTGTGATATGTTTTCAGGTATCTCCTATACTAATAGAGCCACATGCTCACCGGTTTGCCACATGATGTAGGCCTATGGACTGAACAAGAAACCACCAAAAATTTTAACCAGTCATCGTTCTCACAACACTGAGGACCAGTCATTCGAAATGACTTCTCCATGCATTTTATGCATTGGTAAAAGCACTATGATGAAAAGTGTGATATGTTTTCAGGTATCTCCTATACTAATAGAGCCACATGCTCACCGGTTTGCCACATGATGTAGGCCTATGGACTGAACAAGAAACCACCAAAAATTTTAACCAGTCATCGTTCTCACAACACTGAGGACCAGTCATTCGAAATGACTTCTCCATGCATTTTATGCATTGGTAAAAGCACTATGATGAAAAGTGTGATATGTTTTCAGGTATCTCCTATACTAATAGAGCCACATGCTCACCGGTTTGCCACATGATGTAGGCCTATGGACTGAACAAGAAACCACCAAAAATTTTAACCAGTCATCGTTCTCACAACACTGAGGACCAGTCATTCGAAATGACTTCTCCATGCATTTTATGCATTGGTAAAAGCACTATGATGAAAAGTGTGATATGTTTTCAGGTATCTCCTATACTAATAGAGCCACATGCTCACCGGTTTGCCACATGATGTAGGCCTATGGACTGAACAAGAAACCACCAAAAATTTTAACCAGTCATCGTTCTCACAACACTGAGGACCAGTCATTCGAAATGACTTCTCCATGCATTTTATGCATTGGTAAAAGCACTATGATGAAAAGTGTGATATGTTTTCAGGTATCTCCTATACTAATAGAGCCACATGCTCACCGGTTTGCCACATGATGTAGGCCTATGGACTGAACAAGAAACCACCAAAAATTTTAACCAGTCATCGTTCTCACAACACTGAGGACCAGTCATTCGAAATGACTTCTCCATGCATTTTATGCATTGGTAAAAGCACTATGATGAAAAGTGTGATATGTTTTCAGGTATCTCCTATACTAATAGAGCCACATGCTCACCGGTTTGCCACATGATGTAGGCCTATGGACTGAACAAGAAACCACCAAAATTTTAACCAGTCATCGTTCTCACAACACTGAGGACCAGTCATTCGAAATGACTTCTCCATGCATTTTATGCATTGGTAAAAGCACTATGATGAAAAGTGTGATATGTTTTCAGGTATCTCCTATACTAATAGAGCCACATGCTCACCGGTTTGCCACATGATGTAGGCCTATGGACTGAACAAGAAACCACCAAAAATTTTAACCAGTCATCGTTCTCACAACACTGAGGACCAGTCATTCGAAATGACTTCTCCATGCATTTTATGCATTGGTAAAAGCACTATGATGAAAAGTGTGATATGTTTTCAGGTATCTCCTATACTAATAGAGCCACATGCTCACCGGTTTGCCACATGATGTAGGCCTATGGACTGAACAAGAAACCACCAAAAATTTTAACCAGTCATCGTTCTCACAACACTGAGGACCAGTCATTCGAAATGACTTCTCCATGCATTTTATGCATTGGTAAAAGCACTATGATGAAAAGTGTGATATGTTTTCAGGTATCTCCTATACTAATAGAGCCACATGCTCACCGGTTTGCCACATGATGTAGGCCTATGGACTGAACAAGAAACCACCAAAAATTTTAACCAGTCATCGTTCTCACAACACTGAGGACCAGTCATTCGAAATGACTTCTCCATGCATTTTATGCATTGGTAAAAGCACTATGATGAAAAGTGTGATATGTTTTCAGGTATCTCCTATACTAATAGAGCCACATGCTCACCGGTTTGCCACATGATGTAGGCCTATGGACTGAACAAGAAACCACCAAAAATTTTAACCAGTCATCGTTCTCACAACACTGAGGACCAGTCATTCGAAATGACTTCTCCATGCATTTTATGCATTGGTAAAAGCACTATGATGAAAAGTGTGATATGTTTTCAGGTATCTCCTATACTAATAGAGCCACATGCTCACCGGTTTGCCACATGATGTAGGCCTATGGACTGAACAAGAAACCACCAAAAATTTTAACCAGTCATCGTTCTCACAACACTGAGGACCAGTCATTCGAAATGACTTCTCCATGCATTTTATGCATTGGTAAAAGCACTATGATGAAAAGTGTGATATGTTTTCAGGTATCTCCTATACTAATAGAGCCACATGCTCACCGGTTTGCCACATGATGTAGGCCTATGGACTGAACAAGAAACCACCAAAAATTTTAACCAGTCATCGTTCTCACAACACTGAGGACCAGTCATTCGAAATGACTTCTCCATGCATTTTATGCATTGGTAAAAGCACTATGATGAAAAGTGTGATATGTTTTCAGGTATCTCCTATACTAATAGAGCCACATGCTCACCGGTTTGCCACATGATGTAGGCCTATGGACTGAACAAGAAACCACCAAAAATTTTAACCAGTCATCGTTCTCACAACACTGAGGACCAGTCATTCGAAATGACTTCTCCATGCATTTTATGCATTGGTAAAAGCACTATGATGAAAAGTGTGATATGTTTTCAGGTATCTCCTATACTAATAGAGCCACATGCTCACCGGTTTGCCACATGATGTAGGCCTATGGACTGAACAAGAAACCACCAAAAATTTTAACCAGTCATCGTTCTCACAACACTGAGGACCAGTCATTCGAAATGACTTCTCCATGCATTTTATGCATTGGTAAAAGCACTATGATGAAAAGTGTGATATGTTTTCAGGTATCTCCTATACTAATAGAGCCACATGCTCACCGGTTTGCCACATGATGTAGGCCTATGGACTGAACAAGAAACCACCAAAAATTTTAACCAGTCATCGTTCTCACAACACTGAGGACCAGTCATTCGAAATGACTTCTCCATGCATTTTATGCATTGGTAAAAGCACTATGATGAAAAGTGTGATATGTTTTCAGGTATCTCCTATACTAATAGAGCCACATGCTCACCGGTTTGCCACATGATGTAGGCCTATGGACTGAACAAGAAACCACCAAAAATTTTAACCAGTCATCGTTCTCACAACACTGAGGACCAGTCATTCGAAATGACTTCTCCATGCATTTTATGCATTGGTAAAAGCACTATGATGAAAAGTGTGATATGTTTTCAGGTATCTCCTATACTAATAGAGCCACATGCTCACCGGTTTGCCACATGATGTAGGCCTATGGACTGAACAAGAAACCACCAAAAATTTTAACCAGTCATCGTTCTCACAACACTGAGGACCAGTCATTCGAAATGACTTCTCCATGCATTTTATGCATTGGTAAAAGCACTATGATGAAAAGTGTGATATGTTTTCAGGTATCTCCTATACTAATAGAGCCACATGCTCACCGGTTTGCCACATGATGTAGGCCTATGGACTGAACAAGAAACCACCAAAAATTTTAACCAGTCATCGTTCTCACAACACTGAGGACCAGTCATTCGAAATGACTTCTCCATGCATTTTATGCATTGGTAAAAGCACTATGATGAAAAGTGTGATATGTTTTCAGGTATCTCCTATACTAATAGAGCCACATGCTCACCGGTTTGCCACATGATGTAGGCCTATGGACTGAACAAGAAACCACCAAAAATTTTAACCAGTCATCGTTCTCACAACACTGAGGACCAGTCATTCGAAATGACTTCTCCATGCATTTTATGCATTGGTAAAAGCACTATGATGAAAAGTGTGATATGTTTTCAGGTATCTCCTATACTAATAGAGCCACATGCTCACCGGTTTGCCACATGATGTAGGCCTATGGACTGAACAAGAAACCACCAAAAATTTTAACCAGTCATCGTTCTCACAACACTGAGGACCAGTCATTCGAAATGACTTCTCCATGCATTTTATGCATTGGTAAAAGCACTATGATGAAAAGTGTGATATGTTTTCAGGTATCTCCTATACTAATAGAGCCACATGCTCACCGGTTTGCCACATGATGTAGGCCTATGGACTGAACAAGAAACCACCAAAAATTTTAACCAGTCATCGTTCTCACAACACTGAGGACCAGTCATTCGAAATGACTTCTCCATGCATTTTATGCATTGGTAAAAGCACTATGATGAAAAGTGTGATATGTTTTCAGGTATCTCCTATACTAATAGAGCCACATGCTCACCGGTTTGCCACATGATGTAGGCCTATGGACTGAACAAGAAACCACCAAAAATTTTAACCAGTCATCGTTCTCACAACACTGAGGACCAGTCATTCGAAATGACTTCTCCATGCATTTTATGCATTGGTAAAAGCACTATGATGAAAAGTGTGATATGTTTTCAGGTATCTCCTATACTAATAGAGCCACATGCTCACCGGTTTGCCACATGATGTAGGCCTATGGACTGAACAAGAAACCACCAAAAATTTTAACCAGTCATCGTTCTCACAACACTGAGGACCAGTCATTCGAAATGACTTCTCCATGCATTTTATGCATTGGTAAAAGCACTATGATGAAAAGTGTGATATGTTTTCAGGTATCTCCTATACTAATAGAGCCACATGCTCACCGGTTTGCCACATGATGTAGGCCTATGGACTGAACAAGAAACCACCAAAAATTTTAACCAGTCATCGTTCTCACAACACTGAGGACCAGTCATTCGAAATGACTTCTCCATGCATTTTATGCATTGGTAAAAGCACTATGATGAAAAGTGTGATATGTTTTCAGGTATCTCCTATACTAATAGAGCCACATGCTCACCGGTTTGCCACATGATGTAGGCCTATGGACTGAACAAGAAACCACCAAAAATTTTAACCAGTCATCGTTCTCACAACACTGAGGACCAGTCATTCGAAATGACTTCTCCATGCATTTTATGCATTGGTAAAAGCACTATGATGAAAAGTGTGATATGTTTTCAGGTATCTCCTATACTAATAGAGCCACATGCTCACCGGTTTGCCACATGATGTAGGCCTATGGACTGAACAAGAAACCACCAAAAATTTTAACCAGTCATCGTTCTCACAACACTGAGGACCAGTCATTCGAAATGACTTCTCCATGCATTTTATGCATTGGTAAAAGCACTATGATGAAAAGTGTGATATGTTTTCAGGTATCTCCTATACTAATAGAGCCACATGCTCACCGGTTTGCCACATGATGTAGGCCTATGGACTGAACAAGAAACCACCAAAAATTTTAACCAGTCATCGTTCTCACAACACTGAGGACCAGTCATTCGAAATGACTTCTCCATGCATTTTATGCATTGGTAAAAGCACTATGATGAAAAGTGTGATATGTTTTCAGGTATCTCCTATACTAATAGAGCCACATGCTCACCGGTTTGCCACATGATGTAGGCCTATGGACTGAACAAGAAACCACCAAAAATTTTAACCAGTCATCGTTCTCACAACACTGAGGACCAGTCATTCGAAATGACTTCTCCATGCATTTTATGCATTGGTAAAAGCACTATGATGAAAAGTGTGATATGTTTTCAGGTATCTCCTATACTAATAGAGCCACATGCTCACCGGTTTGCCACATGATGTAGGCCTATGGACTGAACAAGAAACCACCAAAAATTTTAACCAGTCATCGTTCTCACAACACTGAGGACCAGTCATTCGAAATGACTTCTCCATGCATTTTATGCATTGGTAAAAGCACTATGATGAAAAGTGTGATATGTTTTCAGGTATCTCCTATACTAATAGAGCCACATGCTCACCGGTTTGCCACATGATGTAGGCCTATGGACTGAACAAGAAACCACCAAAAATTTTAACCAGTCATCGTTCTCACAACACTGAGGACCAGTCATTCGAAATGACTTCTCCATGCATTTTATGCATTGGTAAAAGCACTATGATGAAAAGTGTGATATGTTTTCAGGTATCTCCTATACTAATAGAGCCACATGCTCACCGGTTTGCCACATGATGTAGGCCTATGGACTGAACAAGAAACCACCAAAAATTTTAACCAGTCATCGTTCTCACAACACTGAGGACCAGTCATTCGAAATGACTTCTCCATGCATTTTATGCATTGGTAAAAGCACTATGATGAAAAGTGTGATATGTTTTCAGGTATCTCCTATACTAATAGAGCCACATGCTCACCGGTTTGCCACATGATGTAGGCCTATGGACTGAACAAGAAACCACCAAAAATTTTAACCAGTCATCGTTCTCACAACACTGAGGACCAGTCATTCGAAATGACTTCTCCATGCATTTTATGCATTGGTAAAAGCACTATGATGAAAAGTGTGATATGTTTTCAGGTATCTCCTATACTAATAGAGCCACATGCTCACACGGTTTGCCACATGATGTAGGCCTATGGACTGAACAAGAAACCACCAAAAATTTTAACCAGTCATCGTTCTCACAACACTGAGGACCAGTCATTCGAAATGACTTCTCCATGCATTTTATGCATTGGTAAAAGCACTATGATGAAAAGTGTGATATGTTTTCAGGTATCTCCTATACTAATAGAGCCACATGCTCACCGGTTTGCCACATGATGTAGGCCTATGGACTGAACAAGAAACCACCAAAAATTTTAACCAGTCATCGTTCTCACAACACTGAGGACCAGTCATTCGAAATGACTTCTCCATGCATTTTATGCATTGGTAAAAGCACTATGATGAAAAGTGTGATATGTTTTCAGGTATCTCCTATACTAATAGAGCCACATGCTCACCGGTTTGCCACATGATGTAGGCCTATGGACTGAACAAGAAACCACCAAAAATTTTAACCAGTCATCGTTCTCACAACACTGAGGACCAGTCATTCGAAATGACTTCTCCATGCATTTTATGCATTGGTAAAAGCACTATGATGAAAAGTGTGATATGTTTTCAGGTATCTCCTATACTAATAGAGCCACATGCTCACCGGTTTGCCACATGATGTAGGCCTATGGACTGAACAAGAAACCACCAAAAATTTTAACCAGTCATCGTTCTCACAACACTGAGGACCAGTCATTCGAAATGACTTCTCCATGCATTTTATGCATTGGTAAAAGCACTATGATGAAAAGTGTGATATGTTTTCAGGTATCTCCTATACTAATAGAGCCACATGCTCACCGGTTTGCCACATGATGTAGGCCTATGGACTGAACAAGAAACCACCAAAAATTTTAACCAGTCATCGTTCTCACAACACTGAGGACCAGTCATTCGAAATGACTTCTCCATGCATTTTATGCATTGGTAAAAGCACTATGATGAAAAGTGTGATATGTTTTCAGGTATCTCCTATACTAATAGAGCCACATGCTCACCGGTTTGCCACATGATGTAGGCCTATGGACTGAACAAGAAACCACCAAAAATTTTAACCAGTCATCGTTCTCACAACACTGAGGACCAGTCATTCGAAATGACTTCTCCATGCATTTTATGCATTGGTAAAAGCACTATGATGAAAAGTGTGATATGTTTTCAGGTATCTCCTATACTAATAGAGCCACATGCTCACCGGTTTGCCACATGATGTAGGCCTATGGACTGAACAAGAAACCACCAAAAATTTTAACCAGTCATCGTTCTCACAACACTGAGGACCAGTCATTCGAAATGACTTCTCCATGCATTTTATGCATTGGTAAAAGCACTATGATGAAAAGTGTGATATGTTTTCAGGTATCTCCTATACTAATAGAGCCACATGCTCACCGGTTTGCCACATGATGTAGGCCTATGGACTGAACAAGAAACCACCAAAAATTTTAACCAGTCATCGTTCTCACAACACTGAGGACCAGTCATTCGAAATGACTTCTCCATGCATTTTATGCATTGGTAAAAGCACTATGATGAAAAGTGTGATATGTTTTTCAGGTATCTCCTATACTAATAGAGCCACATGCTCACCGGTTTGCCACATGATGTAGGCCTATGGACTGAACAAGAAACCACCAAAAATTTTAACCAGTCATCGTTCTCACAACACTGAGGACCAGTCATTCGAAATGACTTCTCCATGCATTTTATGCATTGGTAAAAGCACTATGATGAAAAGTGTGATATGTTTTCAGGTATCTCCTATACTAATAGAGCCACATGCTCACCGGTTTGCCACATGATGTAGGCCTATGGACTGAACAAGAAACCACCAAAAATTTTAACCAGTCATCGTTCTCACAACACTGAGGACCAGTCATTCGAAATGACTTCTCCATGCATTTTATGCATTGGTAAAAGCACTATGATGAAAAGTGTGATATGTTTTCAGGTATCTCCTATACTAATAGAGCCACATGCTCACCGGTTTGCCACATGATGTAGGCCTATGGACTGAACAAGAAACCACCAAAAATTTTAACCAGTCATCGTTCTCACAACACTGAGGACCAGTCATTCGAAATGACTTCTCCATGCATTTTATGCATTGGTAAAAGCACTATGATGAAAAGTGTGATATGTTTTCAGGTATCTCCTATACTAATAGAGCCACATGCTCACCGGTTTGCCACATGATGTAGGCCTATGGACTGAACAAGAAACCACCAAAAATTTTAACCAGTCATCGTTCTCACAACACTGAGGACCAGTCATTCGAAATGACTTCTCCATGCATTTTATGCATTGGTAAAAGCACTATGATGAAAAGTGTGATATGTTTTCAGGTATCTCCTATACTAATAGAGCCACATGCTCACCGGTTTGCCACATGATGTAGGCCTATGGACTGAACAAGAAACCACCAAAAATTTTAACCAGTCATCGTTCTCACAACACTGAGGACCAGTCATTCGAAATGACTTCTCCATGCATTTTATGCATTGGTAAAAGCACTATGATGAAAAGTGTGATATGTTTTCAGGTATCTCCTTATACTAATAGAGCCACATGCTCACCGGTTTGCCACATGATGTAGGCCTATGGACTGAACAAGAAACCACCAAAAATTTTAACCAGTCATCGTTCTCACAACACTGAGGACCAGTCATTCGAAATGACTTCTCCATGCATTTTATGCATTGGTAAAAGCACTATGATGAAAAGTGTGATATGTTTTCAGGTATCTCCTATACTAATAGAGCCACATGCTCACCGGTTTGCCACATGATGTAGGCCTATGGACTGAACAAGAAACCACCAAAAATTTTAACCAGTCATCGTTCTCACAACACTGAGGACCAGTCATTCGAAATGACTTCTCCATGCATTTTATGCATTGGTAAAAGCACTATGATGAAAAGTGTGATATGTTTTCAGGTATCTCCTATACTAATAGAGCCACATGCTCACCGGTTTGCCACATGATGTAGGCCTATGGACTGAACAAGAAACCACCAAAAATTTTAACCAGTCATCGTTCTCACAACACTGAGGACCAGTCATTCGAAATGACTTCTCCATGCATTTTATGCATTGGTAAAAGCACTATGATGAAAAGTGTGATATGTTTTCAGGTATCTCCTATACTAATAGAGCCACATGCTCACCGGTTTGCCACATGATGTAGGCCTATGGACTGAACAAGAAACCACCAAAAATTTTAACCAGTCATCGTTCTCACAACACTGAGGACCAGTCATTCGAAATGACTTCTCCATGCATTTTATGCATTGGTAAAAGCACTATGATGAAAAGTGTGATATGTTTTCAGGTATCTCCTATACTAATAGAGCCACATGCTCACTCGGTTTGCCACATGATGTAGGCCTATGGACTGAACAAGAAACCACCAAAAATTTAACCAGTCATCGTTCTCACAACACTGAGGACCAGTCATTCGAAATGACTTCTCCATGCATTTTATGCATTGGTAAAAGCACTATGATGAAAAGTGTGATATGTTTTCAGGTATCTCCTATACTAATAGAGCCACATGCTCACCGGTTTGCCACATGATGTAGGCTATGGACTGAACAAGAAACCACCAAAAATTTTAAACCAGTCATCGTTCTCACAACACTGAGGACCAGTCATTCGAAATGACTTCTCCATGCATTTTATGCATTGGTAAAAGCACTATGATGAAAAGTGTGATATGTTTTCAGGTATCTCCTATACTAATAGAGCCACATGCTCACCGGTTTGCCACATGATGTAGGCCTATGGACTGAACAAGAAACCAGCCAAAAATTTTAACCAGTCATCGTTCTCACAACACTGAGGACCAGTCATTCGAAATGACTTCTCCATGCATTTTATGCATTGGTAAAAGCACTATGATGAAAAGTGTGATATGTTTTCAGGTATCTCCTATACATAATAGAGCCACATGCTCACCGGTTTGCCACATGATGTAGGCCTATGGACTGAACAAGAAACCACCAAAAATTTTAACCAGTCATCGTTCTCACAACACTGAGGACCAGTCATTCGAAATGACTTCTCCATGCATTTTATGCATTGGTAAAAGCACTATGATGAAAAGTGTGATATGTTTTCAGGTATCTCCTATACTAATTGAGCCACATGCTCACCCGGTTTGCCACATGATGTAGGCCTAGTGGACTAGAACAAGAAACCAGCCAAAAATTTTAACCAGTCATCGTCTCACAACACTGAGGACCAGTCATTCGAAATGACTTCTCCATGCATTTTATGCATTGGTAAAAGCACTATGATGAAAAGTGTGATATGTTTTCAGGTATCTCCTATACTAATAGAGCCACATGCTCACCGGTTTGCCACATGATGTAGGCCTATGGACTGAACAAGAAACCAGCCAAAAATTTTAACCAGTCATCGCTTCTCACAACACTGAGGACCAGTCATTCGAAATGACTTCTCCATGCATTTTATGCATTGGTAAAAGCACTATGATGAAAAGTGTGATATGTTTTCAGGTATCTCCTATACTATTAGAGCCACATGCTCACCGGTTTGCCACATGATGTAGGCCTATGGACTGAACAAGAAACCACCAAAAATTTTTAACCAGTCATCGTTCTCACAACACTGAGGACCAGTCATTCGAAATGACTTCTCCATGCATTTTATGCATTGGTAAAAGCACTATGATGAAAAGTGTGATATGTTTTCAGGTATCTCCTATACTAATAGAGCCACATGCTCACCGGTTTGCCACATGATGTAGGCCTATGGACTAAACAAGAAACCACCAAAAATTTTAACCAGTCATCGTTCTCACAACACTGAGGACCAGTCATTCGAAATGACTTCTCCATGCATTTTATGCATTGGTAAAAGCACTATGATGAAAAGTGTGATATGTTTTCAGGTATCTCCTATACTAATAGAGCCACATGCTCACCGGTTTGCCACATGATGTAGGCCTATGGACTGAACAAGAAACCACCAAAAATTTTAACCAGTCATCGTTCTCACAACACTTGAGGACCAGTCATTCGAAATGACTTCTCCATGCATTTTATGCATTGGTAAAAGCACTATGATGAAAAGTGTGATTGTTTTCAGGTATCTCCTATACTAATAGAGCCACATGCTCACCGGTTTGCCACATGATGTAGGCCTATGGACTGAACAAGAAACCACCAAAAATTTTAACCAGTCATCGTTCTCACAACACTGAGGACCAGTCATTCGAAATGACTTCTCCATGCATTTTATGCATTGGTAAAAGCACTATGATGAAAAGTGTGATATGTTTTCAGGTATCTCCTATACTAATAGAGCCACATGCTCACCGGTTTGCCACATGATGTAGGCCTATGGACTGAACAAGAAACCACCAAAAATTTTAACCAGTCATCGTTCTCACAACACTGAGGACCAGTCATTCGAAATGACTTCTCCATGCATTTTATGCATTGGTAAAAGCACTATGATGAAAAGTGTGATATGTTTTCAGGTATCTCCTATACTAATAGAGCCACATGCTCACCGGTTTGCCACATGATGTAGGCCTATGGACTGAACAAGAAACCACCAAAAATTTTAACCAGTCATCGTTCTCACAACACTGAGGACCAGTCAGTTCGAAATGACTTCTCCATGCATTTTATGCATTGGTAAAAGCACTATGATGAAAGTGTGATATGTTTTCAGGTATCTCCTATACTAATAGAGCCACATGCTCACCGGTTTGCCACATGATGTAGGCCTATGGACTGAACAAGAAACCACACAAAAATTTTAACCAGTCATCGTTCTCACAACACTGAGGACCAGTCATTCGAACATGACTTCTCCATGCATTTTATACATTGGTAAAAGCACTATGATGAAAAGTGTGATATGTTTTCAGGTATCTCCTATACTAATAGAGCCACATGCTCACCGGTTTGTCACATGATGTAGGCCTATGGACTGAACAAGAAACCACCAAAAATTTTAACCAGTCATCGTTCTCACAACACTGAGGACCAGTCATTCGAAATGACTTCTCCATGCATTTTATGCATTGGTAAAAGCACTATGATGAAAAGTGTGATATGTTTTCAGGTATCTCCTATACTAATAGAGCCCACATGCTCACCGGTTTGCCACATGATGTAGGCCTATGGACTGAACAAGAAACCACTCAAAAATTTTAACCAGTCATCGTTCTCACAACACTGAGGACCAGTCATTCGAAATGACTTCTCCATGCATTTTATGCATTGGTAAAAGCACTATGATGAAAAGTGTGATATGTTTTCAGGTACTCTCCTATACTAATAGAGCCACATGCTCACCGGTTTGCCACATGATGTAGGCCTATGGACTGAACAAGAAACCACCAAAAATTTTCTAACCAGTCATCGTTCTCACAACACTGAGG
>NW_027194831.1:0-177779 GCF_032444005.1 Ranitomeya imitator
AACTAAATTATTCTTGGTGCTTTGCAAATGTTTGTTTGTTTTTGTTGAAAATCATGTCTCTGTGGCGCAATCGGTTAGCGCGTTCGGCTGTTAACCGAAAGGTTGGTGGTTCGAGTCCACCAGGGACGTTGCACCCTTTTGCTTCAGTAGTAAGCTACAGTTGAAGAAGTTTTTGCATTTGTGCTAAGCATCTCCCTCAAGTAAAAGCCATTTTGCTGACGAATGTTTTGAATTCACGAGACAAACTGGAGAAA
Source organism: Ranitomeya imitator (assembly GCF_032444005.1). NCBI lineage: Eukaryota > Metazoa > Chordata > Amphibia > Anura > Dendrobatidae > Ranitomeya > Ranitomeya imitator. The sequence continues at coordinate 255 of NW_027194831.1, forward strand.
AACCTTCTGGATGAGATAGGATAAACAAAACTTCCTTCGAGCCGGAATTGAACCAGCGACCTAAGGATTGCTAATTTAGAGCTACAGTCCTCCGCTCTACCAGCTGAGCTATCGAAGGATTGTTTGAAAGCCCACTAGGTTTGTGGATTCCATTTTTGCATACTGGAAGAACATTTAAGGAGTCTACAACGTGATTGGTGCCCTACAAATACAGTTGGGCAACTTTCTAGCAACCCCTTTCTATGTACATGGAGAATCAAATTGGGGACAGTGAAAAAAACTTGCATAGTTTGAAGAAAAAAGTTGCGATGTAGCACAATCCCAAAAGAGAACCATTGACCTTTTATGGCTTTGTTTGTTTATAGAAACTGCTGAGAGGTCGTGAAGGCCTTCTGGTCCTTTGGCACAAGTTGATCCAGGATTCAGGGTTTTGACCAGTAATTTTTGAGCCAAAACGCGTTTGCTTTTGACAGAAGCTACACCAACCAGCACAATACCAATGTTTACCTTGGCATTGCTTTTGTATTGCGGACTAACCCTACTAAGTTTCAAACAATAACTGATGAGCAGCAAATGGTTTAGATGAAGTGTTGAAAAAGCTAAGAACGCTTCTCTTCGTTTTTTTCTCCTTTTTGTGGTTGCTAAACTGTAAGAAAAGAGTAGAGCTTGAGCTTGAACACAAAACATTAAAAGAGAATAAACGCAACACCAATGGTGAAAAAGCAAGCCATGCGTTGGCCGGGAATCGAACCCGGGTCAACTGCTTGGAAGGCAGCTATGCTCACCACTATACCACCAACGCTTACGTAAGCGCGCATTTTTTTTTTACATTTTCTGCAATAACAGTAAACGTTCTAGCAAATCCTTTCTAAGTACATGGAGAATCAAACTGGGGGAGAGTGAAAAAAGTTGTGATGTAGCACAATCCCAAGGAGAACCATTGACCTTTTATGGTTTGTTTATAGAAAATTTTGAGACGTCGTAAAGGCCTTCTGGTCCTTTAGCGGCACGAGTTGAACTGGGATTCAGGGTTTTAACCAGTGTTTTTTTGAGCCAAAAGGGTTTGCTGTAGACAGGGGCATTTAGATGAAATGTAATGATGAAGAGTATAAAACACAACCGTTTAGCAGAGGATGGTTTCGATCCATCGACCTCTGGGTTATGGGCCCAGCACGCTTCCGCTGCGCCACTCTGCTTATGGTGGAGGATGCTCAGAGTTGAAGTCTAATTACTGCCTGCCTTCTGGTCTATGTCATGTACTTTATCAGCCATTTCTTATCTGTTGGCAACTAAATTATTCTTGGTGCTTTGCAAATGTTTGTTTGTTTTTGTTGAAAATCATGTCTCTGTGGCGCAATCGGTTAGCGCGTTCGGCTGTTAACCGAAAGGTTGGTGGTTCGAGTCCACCCAGGGACGTTGCACCCTTTTGCTTCAGTAGTAAGCTACAGTTGAAGAAGTTTTTGCATTTGTGCTAAGCATCTCCCTCAAGTAAAAGCCATTTTGCTGACGATGTTTTGAATTCACGAGACAAACTGGAGAAAAACCTTCTGGATGAGATAGGATAAACAAAACTTCCTTCGAGCCGGAATTGAACCAGCGACCTAAGGATTGCTAATTTAGAGCTACAGTCCTCCGCTCTACCAGCTGAGCTATCGAAGGATTGTTGAAAGCCCACTAGGTTTGGCCATGGGTGCCACGAGCAGGTGGTAAAAATGATTCATTCAACCCAGCGAAAAAGGAATTCAGCAGTAGTATTGGAGAATGCGGGCATCGATCCCGCTACCTCTCGCATGCTAAGCGAGCGCTCTACCACTTGAGCTAATCCCCCAAACCTGGCAAACATATCGTCAGTTTCACGTCACACCAGGTCACAATTTTCATATACAATCACACATGCCATTGCAAGCTTTTTTTTTTTTTTTTTTTTTTTTAAGTGTGGATTCCATTTTTGCATACTGGAAGAACATTTAAGGAGTCTACAACGTGATTGGTGCCCTACAAATACAGTTGGGCAACTTTCTAGCAACCCCTTTCTATGTACATGGAGAATCAAATTGGGGACAGTGAAAAAAACTTGCATAGTTTGAAGAAAAAAGTTGCGATGTAGCACAATTCCCAAAAGAGAACCATTGACCTTTTATGGCTTTGTTTGTTTATAGAAACTGCTGAGAGGTCGTGAAGGCCTTCTGGTCCTTTGGCACAAGTTGATCCAGGATTCAGGGTTTTGACCAGTAATTTTTGAGCCAAAACGCGTTTGCTTTGACAGAAGCTACACCAACCAGCACAATACCAATGTTTACCTTGGCATTGCTTTTGTATTGCGGACTAACCCTACTAAGTTTCAAACAATAACTGATGAGCAGCAAATGGTTTAGATGAAGTGTTGAAAAAGCTAAGAACGCTTCTCTTCGTTTTTTTCTCCTTTTTGTGGTTGCTAAACTGTAAGAAAAGAGTAGAGCTTGAGCTTGAACACAAAACATTAAAAGAGAATAAACGCAACACCAATGGTGAAAAAGCAAGCCATGCGTTGGCCGGGAATCGAACCCGGGTCAACTGCTTGGAAGGCAGCTATGCTCACCACTATACCACCAACGCTTACGTAAGCGCGCATTTTTTTTTTACATTTTCTGCAATAACAGTAAACGTTCTAGCAAATCCTTTCTAAGTACATGGAGAATCAAACTGGGGGAGAGTGAAAAAAGTTGTGATGTAGCACAATCCCAAGGGAGAACCATTGACCTTTTATGGTTTGTTTATAGAAAATTTTGAGACGTCGTAAAGGCCTTCTGGTCCTTTAGCGGCACGAGTTGAACTGGGATTCAGGGTTTTAACCAGTGTTTTTATGAGCCAAAAGGGTTTGCTGTAGACAGGGGCATTTAGATGAAATGTAATGATGAAGAGTATAAAACACAACCGTTTAGCAGAGGATGGTTTCGATCCATCGACCTCTGGGTTATGGGCCCAGCACGCTTCCGCTGCGCCACTCTGCTTATGGTGGAGGATGCTCAGAGTTGAAGTCTAATTACTGCCTGCCTTCTGGTCTATGTCATGTACTTTATCAGCCATTTCTTATCTGTTGGCAACTAAATTATTCTTGGTGCTTTGCAAATGTTTGTTTGTTTTTGTTGAAAATCATGTCTCTGTGGCGCAATCGGTTAGCGCGTTCGGCTGTTAACCGAAAGGTTGGTGGTTCGAGTCCACCCAGGGACGTTGCACCCTTTTGCTTCAGTAGTAAGCTACAGTTGAAGAAGTTTTTGCATTTGTGCTAAGCATCTCCCTCAAGTAAAAGCCATTTTGCTGACGATGTTTTGAATTCACGAGACAAACTGGAGAAAAACCTTCTGGATGAGATAGGATAAACAAAACTTCCTTCGAGCCGGAATTGAACCAGCGACCTAAGGATTGCTAATTTAGAGCTACAGTCCTCCGCTCTACCAGCTGAGCTATCGAAGGATTGTTGAAAGCCCACTAGGTTTGTGGATTCCATTTTTGCATACTGGAAGAACATTTAAGGAGTCTACAACGTGATTGGTGCCCTACAAATACAGTTGGGCAACTTTCTAGCAACCCCTTTCTATGTACATGGAGAATCAAATTGGGGACAGTGAAAAAAACTTGCATAGTTTGAAGAAAAAAGTTGCGATGTAGCACAATCCCAAAAGAGAACCATTGACCTTTTATGGCTTTGTTTGTTTATAGAAACTGCTGAGAGGTCGTGAAGGCCTTCTGGTCCTTTGGCACAAGTTGATCCAGGATTCAGGGTTTTGACCAGTAATTTTTGAGCCAAAACGCGTTTGCTTTTGACAGAAGCTACACCAACCAGCACAATACCAATGTTTACCTTGGCATTGCTTTTGTATTGCGGACTAACCCTACTAAGTTTCAAACAATAACTGATGAGCAGCAAATGGTTTAGATGAAGTGTTGAAAAAGCTAAGAACGCTTCTCTTCGTTTTTTTCTCCTTTTTGTGGTTGCTAAACTGTAAGAAAAGAGTAGAGCTTGAGCTTGAACACAAAACATTAAAAGAGAATAAACGCAACACCAATGGTGAAAAAGCAAGCCATGCGTTGGCCGGGAATCGAACCCGGGTCAACTGCTTGGAAGGCAGCTATGCTCACCACTATACCACCAACGCTTACGTAAGCGCGCATTTTTTTTTTACATTTTCTGCAATAACAGTAAACGTTCTAGCAAATCCTTTCTAAGTACATGGAGAATCAAACTGGGGGAGAGTGAAAAAAGTTGTGATGTAGCACAATCCCAAGGAGAACCATTGACCTTTTATGGTTTGTTTATAGAAAATTTTGAGACGTCGTAAAGGCCTTCTGGTCCTTTAGCGGCACGAGTTGAACTGGGATTCAGGGTTTTAACCAGTGTTTTTTTGAGCCAAAAGGGTTTGCTGTAGACAGGGGCATTTAGATGAAATGTAATGATGAAGAGTATAAAACACAACCGTTTAGCAGAGGATGGTTTCGATCCATCGACCTCTGGGTTATGGGCCCAGCACGCTTCCGCTGCGCCACTCTGCTTATGGTGGAGGATGCTCAGAGTTGAAGTCTAATTACTGCCTGCCTTCTGGTCTATGTCATGTAATTTATCAGCCATTTCTTATCTGTTGGCAACTAAATTATTCTTGGTGCTTTGCAAATGTTTGTTTTTGTTGAAAATCATGTCTCTGTGGCGCAATCGGTTAGCGCGTTCGGCTGTTAACCGAAAGGTTGGTGGTTCGAGTCCACCCAGGGACGTTGCACCCTTTTGCTTCAGTAGTAAGCTACAGTTGAAGAAGTTTTTGCATTTGTGCTAAGCATCTCCCTCAAGTAAAAGCCATTTTGCTGACGATGTTTTGAATTCACGAGATAAACTGGAGAAAAACCTTCTGGATGAGATAGGATAAACAAAACTTCCTTCGAGCCGGAATTGAACCAGCGACCTAAGGATTGATAATTTAGAGCTACAGTCCTCCGCTCTACCAGCTGAGCTATCGAAGGATTGTTGAAAGCCCACTAGGTTTGGCCATGGGTGCCACGAGCAGGTGGTAAAAATGATTCATTCAACCCAGCGAAAAAGGAATTCAGCAGTAGTATTGGAGAATGCGGGCATCGATCCCGCTACCTCTCGCATGCTAAGCGAGCGCTCTACCACTTGAGCTAATCCCCCAAACCTGGCAAACATATCGTCAGTTTCACGTCACACCAGGTCACAATTTTCATATACAATCACACATGCCATTGCAAGCTTTTTTTTTTTTTTTTTTTTTTTTTAAGTGTGGATTCCATTTTTGCATACTGGAAGAACATTTAAGGAGTCTACAACGTGATTGGTGCCCTACAAATACAGTTGGGCAACTTTCTAGCAACCCCTTTCTATGTACATGGAGAATCAAATTGGGGACAGTGAAAAAAACTTGCATAGTTTGAAGAAAAAAGTTGCGATGTAGCACAATCCCAAAAGAGAACCATTGACCTTTTATGGCTTTGTTTGTTTATAGAAACTGCTGAGAGGTCGTGAAGGCCTTCTGGTCCTTTGGCACAAGTTGATCCAGGATTCAGGGTTTTGACCAGTAATTTTTGAGCCAAAACGCGTTTGCTTTTGACAGAAGCTACACCAACCAGCACAATACCAATGTTTACCTTGGCATTGCTTTTGTATTGCGGACTAACCCTACTAAGTTTCAAACAATAACTGATGAGCAGCAAATGGTTTAGATGAAGTGTTGAAAAAGCTAAGAACGCTTCTCTTCGTTTTTTTCTCCTTTTTGTGGTTGCTAAACTGTAAGAAAAGAGTAGAGCTTGAGCTTGAACACAAAACATTAAAAGAGAATAAACGCAACACCAATGGTGAAAAAGCAAGCCATGCGTTGGCCGGGAATCGAACCCGGGTCAACTGCTTGGAAGGCAGCTATGCTCACCACTATACCACCAACGCTTACGTAAGCGCGCATTTTTTTTTTACATTTTCTGCAATAACAGTAAACGTTCTAGCAAATCCTTTCTAAGTACATGGAGAATCAAACTGGGGGAGAGTGAAAAAAGTTGTGATGTAGCACAATCCCAAGGAGAACCATTGACCTTTTATGGTTTGTTTATAGAAAATTTTGAGACGTCGTAAAGGCCTTCTGGTCCTTTAGCGGCACGAGTTGAACTGGGATTCAGGGTTTTAACCAGTGTTTTTATGAGCCAAAAGGGTTTGCTGTAGACAGGGGCATTTAGATGAAATGTAATGATGAAGAGTATAAAACACAACCGTTTAGCAGAGGATGGTTTCGATCCATCGACCTCTGGGTTATGGGCCCAGCACGCTTCCGCTGCGCCACTCTGCTTATGGTGGAGGATGCTCAGAGTTGAAGTCTAATTACTGCCTGCCTTCTGGTCTATGTCATGTACTTTATCAGCCATTTCTTATCTGTTGGCAACTAAATTATTCTTGGTGCTTTGCAAATGTTTGTTTGTTTTTGTTGAAAATCATGTCTCTGTGGCGCAATCGGTTAGCGCGTTCGGCTGTTAACCGAAAGGTTGGTGGTTCGAGTCCACCCAGGGACGTTGCACCCTTTTGCTTCAGTAGTAAGCTACAGTTGAAGAAGTTTTTGCATTTGTGCTAAGCATCTCCCTCAAGTAAAAGCCATTTTGCTGACGATGTTTTGAATTCACGAGACAAACTGGAGAAAAACCTTCTGGATGAGATAGGATAAACAAAACTTCCTTCGAGCCGGAATTGAACCAGCGACCTAAGGATTGCTAATTTAGAGCTACAGTCCTCCGCTCTACCAGCTGAGCTATCGAAGGATTGTTGAAAGCCCACTAGGTTTGTGGATTCCATTTTTGCATACTGGAAGAACATTTAAGGAGTCTACAACGTGATTGGTGCCCTACAAATACAGTTGGGCAACTTTCTAGCAACCCCTTTCTATGTACATGGAGAATCAAATTGGGGACAGTGAAAAAAACTTGCATAGTTTGAAGAAAAAAGTTGCGATGTAGCACAATCCCAAAAGAGAACCATTGACCTTTTATGGCTTTGTTTGTTTATAGAAACTGCTGAGAGGTCGTGAAGGCCTTCTGGTCCTTTGGCACAAGTTGATCCAGGATTCAGGGTTTTGACCAGTAATTTTTGAGCCAAAACGCGTTTGCTTTTGACAGAAGCTACACCAACCAGCACAATACCAATGTTTACCTTGGCATTGCTTTTGTATTGCGGACTAACCCTACTAAGTTTCAAACAATAACTGATGAGCAGCAAATGGTTTAGATGAAGTGTTGAAAAAGCTAAGAACGCTTCTCTTCGTTTTTTTCTCCTTTTTGTGGTTGCTAAACTGTAAGAAAAGAGTAGAGCTTGAGCTTGAACACAAAACATTAAAAGAGAATAAACGCAACACCAATGGTGAAAAAGCAAGCCATGCGTTGGCCGGGAATCGAACCCGGGTCAACTGCTTGGAAGGCAGCTATGCTCACCACTATACCACCAACGCTTACGTAAGCGCGCATTTTTTTTTTACATTTTCTGCAATAACAGTAAACGTTCTAGCAAATCCTTTCTAAGTACATGGAGAATCAAACTGGGGGAGAGTGAAAAAAGTTGTGATGTAGCACAATCCCAAGGAGAACCATTGACCTTTTATGGTTTGTTTATAGAAAATTTTGAGACGTCGTAAAGGCCTTCTGGTCCTTTAGCGGCACGAGTTGAACTGGGATTCAGGGTTTTAACCAGTGTTTTTTTGAGCCAAAAGGGTTTGCTGTAGACAGGGGCATTTAGATGAAATGTAATGATGAAGAGTATAAAACACAACCGTTTAGCAGAGGATGGTTTCGATCCATCGACCTCTGGGTTATGGGCCCAGCACGCTTCCGCTGCGCCACTCTGCTTATGGTGGAGGATGCTCAGAGTTGAAGTCTAATTACTGCCTGCCTTCTGGTCTATGTCATGTACTTTATCAGCCATTTCTTATCTGTTGGCAACTAAATTATTCTTGGTGCTTTGCAAATGTTTGTTTGTTTTTGTTGAAAATCATGTCTCTGTGGCGCAATCGGTTAGCGCGTTCGGCTGTTAACCGAAAGGTTGGTGGTTCGAGTCCACCCAGGGACGTTGCACCCTTTTGCTTCAGTAGTAAGCTACAGTTGAAGAAGTTTTTGCATTTGTGCTAAGCATCTCCCTCAAGTAAAAGCCATTTTGCTGACGATGTTTTGAATTCACGAGACAAACTGGAGAAAAACCTTCTGGATGAGATAGGATAAACAAAACTTCCTTCGAGCCGGAATTGAACCAGCGACCTAAGGATTGCTAATTTAGAGCTACAGTCCTCCGCTCTACCAGCTGAGCTATCGAAGGATTGTTGAAAGCCCACTAGGTTTGTGGATTCCATTTTTGCATACTGGAAGAACATTTAAGGAGTCTACAACGTGATTGGTGCCCTACAAATACAGTTGGGCAACTTTCTAGCAACCCCTTTCTATGTACATGGAGAATCAAATTGGGGACAGTGAAAAAAACTTGCATAGTTTGAAGAAAAAAGTTGCGATGTAGCACAATCCCAAAAGAGAACCATTGACCTTTTATGGCTTTGTTTGTTTATAGAAACTGCTGAGAGGTCGTGAAGGCCTTCTGGTCCTTTGGCACAAGTTGATCCAGGATTCAGGGTTTTGACCAGTAATTTTTGAGCCAAAACGCGTTTGCTTTTGACAGAAGCTACACCAACCAGCACAATACCAATGTTTACCTTGGCATTGCTTTTGTATTGCGGACTAACCCTACTAAGTTTCAAACAATAACTGATGAGCAGCAAATGGTTTAGATGAAGTGTTGAAAAAGCTAAGAACGCTTCTCTTCGTTTTTTTCTCCTTTTTGTGGTTGCTAAACTGTAAGAAAAGAGTAGAGCTTGAGCTTGAACACAAAACATTAAAAGAGAATAAACGCAACACCAATGGTGAAAAAGCAAGCCATGCGTTGGCCGGGAATCGAACCCGGGTCAACTGCTTGGAAGGCAGCTATGCTCACCACTATACCACCAACGCTTACGTAAGCGCGCATTTTTTTTTTACATTTTCTGCAATAACAGTAAACGTTCTAGCAAATCCTTTCTAAGTACATGGAGAATCAAACTGGGGGAGAGTGAAAAAAGTTGTGATGTAGCACAATCCCAAGGAGAACCATTGACCTTTTATGGTTTGTTTATAGAAAATTTTGAGACGTCGTAAAGGCCTTCTGGTCCTTTAGCGGCACGAGTTGAACTGGGATTCAGGGTTTTAACCAGTGTTTTTTTGAGCCAAAAGGGTTTGCTGTAGACAGGGGCATTTAGATGAAATGTAATGATGAAGAGTATAAAACACAACCGTTTAGCAGAGGATGGTTTCGATCCATCGACCTCTGGGTTATGGGCCCAGCACGCTTCCGCTGCGCCACTCTGCTTATGGTGGAGGATGCTCAGAGTTGAAGTCTAATTACTGCCTGCCTTCTGGTCTATGTCATGTAATTTATCAGCCATTTCTTATCTGTTGGCAACTAAATTATTCTTGGTGCTTTGCAAATGTTTGTTTTTGTTGAAAATCATGTCTCTGTGGCGCAATCGGTTAGCGCGTTCGGCTGTTAACCGAAAGGTTGGTGGTTCGAGTCCACCCAGGGACGTTGCACCCTTTTGCTTCAGTAGTAAGCTACAGTTGAAGAAGTTTTTGCATTTGTGCTAAGCATCTCCCTCAAGTAAAAGCCATTTTGCTGACGATGTTTTGAATTCACGAGATAAACTGGAGAAAAACCTTCTGGATGAGATAGGATAAACAAAACTTCCTTCGAGCCGGAATTGAACCAGCGACCTAAGGATTGATAATTTAGAGCTACAGTCCTCCGCTCTACCAGCTGAGCTATCGAAGGATTGTTGAAAGCCCACTAGGTTTGGCCATGGGTGCCACGAGCAGGTGGTAAAAATGATTCATTCAACCCAGCGAAAAAGGAATTCAGCAGTAGTATTGGAGAATGCGGGCATCGATCCCGCTACCTCTCGCATGCTAAGCGAGCGCTCTACCACTTGAGCTAATCCCCCAAACCTGGCAAACATATCGTCAGTTTCACGTCACACCAGGTCACAATTTTCATATACAATCACACATGCCATTGCAAGCTTTTTTTTTTTTTTTTTTTTTTTTAAGTGTGGATTCCATTTTTGCATACTGGAAGAACATTTAAGGAGTCTACAACGTGATTGGTGCCCTACAAATACAGTTGGGCAACTTTCTAGCAACCCCTTTCTATGTACATGGAGAATCAAATTGGGGACAGTGAAAAAAACTTGCATAGTTTGAAGAAAAAAGTTGCGATGTAGCACAATCCCAAAAGAGAACCATTGACCTTTTATGGCTTTGTTTGTTTATAGAAACTGCTGAGAGGTCGTGAAGGCCTTCTGGTCCTTTGGCACAAGTTGATCCAGGATTCAGGGTTTTGACCAGTAATTTTTGAGCCAAAACGCGTTTGCTTTTGACAGAAGCTACACCAACCAGCACAATACCAATGTTTACCTTGGCATTGCTTTTGTATTGCGGACTAACCCTACTAAGTTTCAAACAATAACTGATGAGCAGCAAATGGTTTAGATGAAGTGTTGAAAAAGCTAAGAACGCTTCTCTTCGTTTTTTTCTCCTTTTTGTGGTTGCTAAACTGTAAGAAAAGAGTAGAGCTTGAGCTTGAACACAAAACATTAAAAGAGAATAAACGCAACACCAATGGTGAAAAAGCAAGCCATGCGTTGGCCGGGAATCGAACCCGGGTCAACTGCTTGGAAGGCAGCTATGCTCACCACTATACCACCAACGCTTACGTAAGCGCGCATTTTTTTTTTACATTTTCTGCAATAACAGTAAACGTTCTAGCAAATCCTTTCTAAGTACATGGAGAATCAAACTGGGGGAGAGTGAAAAAAGTTGTGATGTAGCACAATCCCAAGGAGAACCATTGACCTTTTATGGTTTGTTTATAGAAAATTTTGAGACGTCGTAAAGGCCTTCTGGTCCTTTAGCGGCACGAGTTGAACTGGGATTCAGGGTTTTAACCAGTGTTTTTATGAGCCAAAAGGGTTTGCTGTAGACAGGGGCATTTAGATGAAATGTAATGATGAAGAGTATAAAACACAACCGTTTAGCAGAGGATGGTTTCGATCCATCGACCTCTGGGTTATGGGCCCAGCACGCTTCCGCTGCGCCACTCTGCTTATGGTGGAGGATGCTCAGAGTTGAAGTCTAATTACTGCCTGCCTTCTGGTCTATGTCATGTACTTTATCAGCCATTTCTTATCTGTTGGCAACTAAATTATTCTTGGTGCTTTGCAAATGTTTGTTTGTTTTTGTTGAAAATCATGTCTCTGTGGCGCAATCGGTTAGCGCGTTCGGCTGTTAACCGAAAGGTTGGTGGTTCGAGTCCACCCAGGGACGTTGCACCCTTTTGCTTCAGTAGTAAGCTACAGTTGAAGAAGTTTTTGCATTTGTGCTAAGCATCTCCCTCAAGTAAAAGCCATTTTGCTGACGATGTTTTGAATTCACGAGACAAACTGGAGAAAAACCTTCTGGATGAGATAGGATAAACAAAACTTCCTTCGAGCCGGAATTGAACCAGCGACCTAAGGATTGCTAATTTAGAGCTACAGTCCTCCGCTCTACCAGCTGAGCTATCGAAGGATTGTTGAAAGCCCACTAGGTTTGTGGATTCCATTTTTGCATACTGGAAGAACATTTAAGGAGTCTACAACGTGATTGGTGCCCTACAAATACAGTTGGGCAACTTTCTAGCAACCCCTTTCTATGTACATGGAGAATCAAATTGGGGACAGTGAAAAAAACTTGCATAGTTTGAAGAAAAAAGTTGCGATGTAGCACAATCCCAAAAGAGAACCATTGACCTTTTATGGCTTTGTTTGTTTATAGAAACTGCTGAGAGGTCGTGAAGGCCTTCTGGTCCTTTGGCACAAGTTGATCCAGGATTCAGGGTTTTGACCAGTAATTTTTGAGCCAAAACGCGTTTGCTTTTGACAGAAGCTACACCAACCAGCACAATACCAATGTTTACCTTGGCATTGCTTTTGTATTGCGGACTAACCCTACTAAGTTTCAAACAATAACTGATGAGCAGCAAATGGTTTAGATGAAGTGTTGAAAAAGCTAAGAACGCTTCTCTTCGTTTTTTTCTCCTTTTTGTGGTTGCTAAACTGTAAGAAAAGAGTAGAGCTTGAGCTTGAACACAAAACATTAAAAGAGAATAAACGCAACACCAATGGTGAAAAAGCAAGCCATGCGTTGGCCGGGAATCGAACCCGGGTCAACTGCTTGGAAGGCAGCTATGCTCACCACTATACCACCAACGCTTACGTAAGCGCGCATTTTTTTTTTACATTTTCTGCAATAACAGTAAACGTTCTAGCAAATCCTTTCTAAGTACATGGAGAATCAAACTGGGGGAGAGTGAAAAAAGTTGTGATGTAGCACAATCCCAAGGAGAACCATTGACCTTTTATGGTTTGTTTATAGAAAATTTTGAGACGTCGTAAAGGCCTTCTGGTCCTTTAGCGGCACGAGTTGAACTGGGATTCAGGGTTTTAACCAGTGTTTTTTTGAGCCAAAAGGGTTTGCTGTAGACAGGGGCATTTAGATGAAATGTAATGATGAAGAGTATAAAACACAACCGTTTAGCAGAGGATGGTTTCGATCCATCGACCTCTGGGTTATGGGCCCAGCACGCTTCCGCTGCGCCACTCTGCTTATGGTGGAGGATGCTCAGAGTTGAAGTCTAATTACTGCCTGCCTTCTGGTCTATGTCATGTACTTTATCAGCCATTTCTTATCTGTTGGCAACTAAATTATTCTTGGTGCTTTGCAAATGTTTGTTTGTTTTTGTTGAAAATCATGTCTCTGTGGCGCAATCGGTTAGCGCGTTCGGCTGTTAACCGAAAGGTTGGTGGTTCGAGTCCACCCAGGGACGTTGCACCCTTTTGCTTCAGTAGTAAGCTACAGTTGAAGAAGTTTTTGCATTTGTGCTAAGCATCTCCCTCAAGTAAAAGCCATTTTGCTGACGATGTTTTGAATTCACGAGACAAACTGGAGAAAAACCTTCTGGATGAGATAGGATAAACAAAACTTCCTTCGAGCCGGAATTGAACCAGCGACCTAAGGATTGCTAATTTAGAGCTACAGTCCTCCGCTCTACCAGCTGAGCTATCGAAGGATTGTTGAAAGCCCACTAGGTTTGGCCATGGGTGCCACGAGCAGGTGGTAAAAATGATTCATTCAACCCAGCGAAAAAGGAATTCAGCAGTAGTATTGGAGAATGCGGGCATCGATCCCGCTACCTCTCGCATGCTAAGCGAGCGCTCTACCACTTGAGCTAATCCCCCAAACCTGGCAAACATATCGTCAGTTTCACGTCACACCAGGTCACAATTTTCATATACAATCACACATGCCATTGCAAGCTTTTTTTTTTTTTTTTTTTTTTTTTAAGTGTGGATTCCATTTTTGCATACTGGAAGAACATTTAAGGAGTCTACAACGTGATTGGTGCCCTACAAATACAGTTGGGCAACTTTCTAGCAACCCCTTTCTATGTACATGGAGAATCAAATTGGGGACAGTGAAAAAAACTTGCATAGTTTGAAGAAAAAAGTTGCGATGTAGCACAATCCCAAAAGAGAACCATTGACCTTTTATGGCTTTGTTTGTTTATAGAAACTGCTGAGAGGTCGTGAAGGCCTTCTGGTCCTTTGGCACAAGTTGATCCAGGATTCAGGGTTTTGACCAGTAATTTTTGAGCCAAAACGCGTTTGCTTTTGACAGAAGCTACACCAACCAGCACAATACCAATGTTTACCTTGGCATTGCTTTTGTATTGCGGACTAACCCTACTAAGTTTCAAACAATAACTGATGAGCAGCAAATGGTTTAGATGAAGTGTTGAAAAAGCTAAGAACGCTTCTCTTCGTTTTTTTCTCCTTTTTGTGGTTGCTAAACTGTAAGAAAAGAGTAGAGCTTGAGCTTGAACACAAAACATTAAAAGAGAATAAACGCAACACCAATGGTGAAAAAGCAAGCCATGCGTTGGCCGGGAATCGAACCCGGGTCAACTGCTTGGAAGGCAGCTATGCTCACCACTATACCACCAACGCTTACGTAAGCGCGCATTTTTTTTTTACATTTTCTGCAATAACAGTAAACGTTCTAGCAAATCCTTTCTAAGTACATGGAGAATCAAACTGGGGGAGAGTGAAAAAAGTTGTGATGTAGCACAATCCCAAGGAGAACCATTGACCTTTTATGGTTTGTTTATAGAAAATTTTGAGACGTCGTAAAGGCCTTCTGGTCCTTTAGCGGCACGAGTTGAACTGGGATTCAGGGTTTTAACCAGTGTTTTTATGAGCCAAAAGGGTTTGCTGTAGACAGGGGCATTTAGATGAAATGTAATGATGAAGAGTATAAAACACAACCGTTTAGCAGAGGATGGTTTCGATCCATCGACCTCTGGGTTATGGGCCCAGCACGCTTCCGCTGCGCCACTCTGCTTATGGTGGAGGATGCTCAGAGTTGAAGTCTAATTACTGCCTGCCTTCTGGTCTATGTCATGTACTTTATCAGCCATTTCTTATCTGTTGGCAACTAAATTATTCTTGGTGCTTTGCAAATGTTTGTTTGTTTTTGTTGAAAATCATGTCTCTGTGGCGCAATCGGTTAGCGCGTTCGGCTGTTAACCGAAAGGTTGGTGGTTCGAGTCCACCCAGGGACGTTGCACCCTTTTGCTTCAGTAGTAAGCTACAGTTGAAGAAGTTTTTGCATTTGTGCTAAGCATCTCCCTCAAGTAAAAGCCATTTTGCTGACGATGTTTTGAATTCACGAGACAAACTGGAGAAAAACCTTCTGGATGAGATAGGATAAACAAAACTTCCTTCGAGCCGGAATTGAACCAGCGACCTAAGGATTGCTAATTTAGAGCTACAGTCCTCCGCTCTACCAGCTGAGCTATCGAAGGATTGTTGAAAGCCCACTAGGTTTGTGGATTCCATTTTTGCATACTGGAAGAACATTTAAGGAGTCTACAACGTGATTGGTGCCCTACAAATACAGTTGGGCAACTTTCTAGCAACCCCTTTCTATGTACATGGAGAATCAAATTGGGGACAGTGAAAAAAACTTGCATAGTTTGAAGAAAAAAGTTGCGATGTAGCACAATCCCAAAAGAGAACCATTGACCTTTTATGGCTTTGTTTGTTTATAGAAACTGCTGAGAGGTCGTGAAGGCCTTCTGGTCCTTTGGCACAAGTTGATCCAGGATTCAGGGTTTTGACCAGTAATTTTTGAGCCAAAACGCGTTTGCTTTTGACAGAAGCTACACCAACCAGCACAATACCAATGTTTACCTTGGCATTGCTTTTGTATTGCGGACTAACCCTACTAAGTTTCAAACAATAACTGATGAGCAGCAAATGGTTTAGATGAAGTGTTGAAAAAGCTAAGAACGCTTCTCTTCGTTTTTTTCTCCTTTTTGTGGTTGCTAAACTGTAAGAAAAGAGTAGAGCTTGAGCTTGAACACAAAACATTAAAAGAGAATAAACGCAACACCAATGGTGAAAAAGCAAGCCATGCGTTGGCCGGGAATCGAACCCGGGTCAACTGCTTGGAAGGCAGCTATGCTCACCACTATACCACCAACGCTTACGTAAGCGCGCATTTTTTTTTTACATTTTCTGCAATAACAGTAAACGTTCTAGCAAATCCTTTCTAAGTACATGGAGAATCAAACTGGGGGAGAGTGAAAAAAGTTGTGATGTAGCACAATCCCAAGGAGAACCATTGACCTTTTATGGTTTGTTTATAGAAAATTTTGAGACGTCGTAAAGGCCTTCTGGTCCTTTAGCGGCACGAGTTGAACTGGGATTCAGGGTTTTAACCAGTGTTTTTTTGAGCCAAAAGGGTTTGCTGTAGACAGGGGCATTTAGATGAAATGTAATGATGAAGAGTATAAAACACAACCGTTTAGCAGAGGATGGTTTCGATCCATCGACCTCTGGGTTATGGGCCCAGCACGCTTCCGCTGCGCCACTCTGCTTATGGTGGAGGATGCTCAGAGTTGAAGTCTAATTACTGCCTGCCTTCTGGTCTATGTCATGTACTTTATCAGCCATTTCTTATCTGTTGGCAACTAAATTATTCTTGGTGCTTTGCAAATGTTTGTTTGTTTTTGTTGAAAATCATGTCTCTGTGGCGCAATCGGTTAGCGCGTTCGGCTGTTAACCGAAAGGTTGGTGGTTCGAGTCCACCCAGGGACGTTGCACCCTTTTGCTTCAGTAGTAAGCTACAGTTGAAGAAGTTTTTGCATTTGTGCTAAGCATCTCCCTCAAGTAAAAGCCATTTTGCTGACGATGTTTTGAATTCACGAGACAAACTGGAGAAAAACCTTCTGGATGAGATAGGATAAACAAAACTTCCTTCGAGCCGGAATTGCACCAGCGACCTAAGGATTGCTAATTTAGAGCTACAGTCCTCCGCTCTACCAGCTGAGCTATCGAAGGATTGTTGAAAGCCCACTAGGTTTGGCCATGGGTGCCACGAGCAGGTGGTAAAAATGATTCATTCAACCCAGCGAAAAAGGAATTCAGCAGTAGTATTGGAGAATGCGGGCATCGATCCCGCTACCTCTCGCATGCTAAGCGAGCGCTCTACCACTTGAGCTAATCCCCCAAACCTGGCAAACATATCGTCAGTTTCACGTCACACCAGGTCACAATTTTCATATACAATCACACATGCCATTGCAAGCTTTTTTTTTTTTTTTTTTTTTTTTTAAGTGTGGATTCCATTTTTGCATACTGGAAGAACATTTAAGGAGTCTACAACGTGATTGGTGCCCTACAAATACAGTTGGGCAACTTTCTAGCAACCCCTTTCTATGTACATGGAGAATCAAATTGGGGACAGTGAAAAAAACTTGCATAGTTTGAAGAAAAAAGTTGCGATGTAGCACAATCCCAAAAGAGAACCATTGACCTTTTATGGCTTTGTTTGTTTATAGAAACTGCTGAGAGGTCGTGAAGGCCTTCTGGTCCTTTGGCACAAGTTGATCCAGGATTCAGGGTTTTGACCAGTAATTTTTGAGCCAAAACGCGTTTGCTTTTGACAGAAGCTACACCAACCAGCACAATACCAATGTTTACCTTGGCATTGCTTTTGTATTGCGGACTAACCCTACTAAGTTTCAAACAATAACTGATGAGCAGCAAATGGTTTAGATGAAGTGTTGAAAAAGCTAAGAACGCTTCTCTTTGTTTTTTTCTCCTTTTTGTGGTTGCTAAACTGTAAAGAAAGAGTAGAGCTTGAGCTTGAACACAAAACATTAAAAGAGAATAAACGCAACACCAATGGTGAAAAAGCAAGCCATGCGTTGGCCGGGAATCGAACCCGGGTCAACTGCTTGGAAGGTAGCTATGCTCACCACTATACCACCAACGCTTACGTAAGCGCGCATTTTTTTTTTACATTTTCTGCAATAACAGTATACGTTCTAGCAAATCCTTTCTAAGTACATGGAGAATCAAACTGGGGGAGAGTGAAAAAAGTTGTGATGTAGCACAATCCCAAGGAGAACCATTGACCTTTTATGGTTTGTTTATAGAAAATTTTGAGACGTCGTAAAGGCCTTCTGGTCCTTTAGCGGCACGAGTTGAACTGGGATTCAGGGTTTTAACCAGTGTTTTTTTGAGCCAAAAGGGTTTGCTGTAGACAGGGGCATTTAGATGAAATGTAATGATGAAGAGTATAAAACACAACCGTTTAGCAGAGGATGGTTTCGATCCATCGACCTCTGGGTTATGGGCCCAGCACGCTTCCGCTGCGCCACTCTGCTTATGGTGGAGGATGCTCAGAGTTGAAGTCTAATTACTGCCTGCCTTCTGGTCTATGTCATGTACTTTATCAGCCATTTCTTATCTGTTGGCAACTAAATTATTCTTGGTGCTTTGCAAATGTTTGTTTGTTTTTGTTGAAAATCATGTCTCTGTGGCGCAATCGGTTAGCGCGTTCGGCTGTTAACCGAAAGGTTGGTGGTTCGAGTCCACCCAGGGACGTTGCACCCTTTTGCTTCAGTAGTAAGCTACAGTTGAAGAAGTTTTTGCATTTGTGCTAAGCATCTCCCTCAAGTAAAAGCCATTTTGCTGACGATGTTTTGAATTCACGAGACAAACTGGAGAAAAACCTTCTGGATGAGATAGGATAAACAAAACTTCCTTCGAGCCGGAATTGAACCAGCGACCTAAGGATTGCTAATTTAGAGCTACAGTCCTCCGCTCTACCAGCTGAGCTATCGAAGGATTGTTGAAAGCCCACTAGGTTTGGCCATGGGTGCCACGAGCAGGTGGTAAAAATGATTCATTCAACCCAGCGAAAAAGGAATTCAGCAGTAGTATTGGAGAATGCGGGCATCGATCCCGCTACCTCTCGCATGCTAAGCGAGCGCTCTACCACTTGAGCTAATCCCCCAAACCTGGCAAACATATCGTCAGTTTCACGTCACACCAGGTCACAATTTTCATATACAATCACACATGCCATTGCAAGCTTTTTTTTTTTTTTTTTTTTTTTAAGTGTGGATTCCATTTTTGCATACTGGAAGAACATTTAAGGAGTCTACAACGTGATTGGTGCCCTACAAATACAGTTGGGCAACTTTCTAGCAACCCCTTTCTATGTACATGGAGAATCAAATTGGGGACAGTGAAAAAAACTTGCATAGTTTGAAGAAAAAAGTTGCGATGTAGCACAATCCCAAAAGAGAACCATTGACCTTTTATGGCTTTGTTTGTTTATAGAAACTGCTGAGAGGTCGTGAAGGCCTTCTGGTCCTTTGGCACAAGTTGATCCAGGATTCAGGGTTTTGACCAGTAATTTTTGAGCCAAAACGCGTTTGCTTTTGACAGAAGCTACACCAACCAGCACAATACCAATGTTTACCTTGGCATTGCTTTTGTATTGCGGACTAACCCTACTAAGTTTCAAACAATAACTGATGAGCAGCAAATGGTTTAGATGAAGTGTTGAAAAAGCTAAGAACGCTTCTCTTTGTTTTTTTCTCCTTTTTGTGGTTGCTAAACTGTAAAGAAAGAGTAGAGCTTGAGCTTGAACACAAAACATTAAAAGAGAATAAACGCAACACCAATGGTGAAAAAGCAAGCCATGCGTTGGCCGGGAATCGAACCCGGGTCAACTGCTTGGAAGGCAGCTATGCTCACCACTATACCACCAACGCTTACGTAAGCGCGCATTTTTTTTTTACATTTTCTGCAATAACAGTAAACGTTCTAGCAAATCCTTTCTAAGTACATGGAGAATCAAACTGGGGGAGAGTGAAAAAAGTTGTGATGTAGCACAATCCCAAGGAGAACCATTGACCTTTTATGGTTTGTTTATAGAAAATTTTGAGACGTCGTAAAGGCCTTCTGGTCCTTTAGCGGCACGAGTTGAACTGGGATTCAGGGTTTTAACCAGTGTTTTTTTGAGCCAAAAGGGTTTGCTGTAGACAGGGGCATTTAGATGAAATGTAATGATGAAGAGTATAAAACACAACCGTTTAGCAGAGGATGGTTTCGATCCATCGACCTCTGGGTTATGGGCCCAGCACGCTTCCGCTGCGCCACTCTGCTTATGGTGGAGGATGCTCAGAGTTGAAGTCTAATTACTGCCTGCCTTCTGGTCTATGTCATGTAATTTATCAGCCATTTCTTATCTGTTGGCAACTAAATTATTCTTGGTGCTTTGCAAATGTTTGTTTTTGTTGAAAATCATGTCTCTGTGGCGCAATCGGTTAGCGCGTTCGGCTGTTAACCGAAAGGTTGGTGGTTCGAGTCCACCCAGGGACGTTGCACCCTTTTGCTTCAGTAGTAAGCTACAGTTGAAGAAGTTTTTGCATTTGTGCTAAGCATCTCCCTCAAGTAAAAGCCATTTTGCTGACGATGTTTTGAATTCACGAGATAAACTGGAGAAAAACCTTCTGGATGAGATAGGATAAACAAAACTTCCTTCGAGCCGGAATTGAACCAGCGACCTAAGGATTGCTAATTTAGAGCTACAGTCCTCCGCTCTACCAGCTGAGCTATCGAAGGATTGTTGAAAGCCCACTAGGTTTGGCCATGGGTGCCACGAGCAGGTGGTAAAAATGATTCATTCAACCCAGCGAAAAAGGAATTCAGCAGTAGTATTGGAGAATGCGGGCATCGATCCCGCTACCTCTCGCATGCTAAGCGAGCGCTCTACCACTTGAGCTAATCCCCCAAACCTGGCAAACATATCGTCAGTTTCACGTCACACCAGGTCACAATTTTCATATACAATCACACATGCCATTGCAAGCTTTTTTTTTTTTTTTTTTTTTTTAAGTGTGGATTCCATTTTTGCATACTGGAAGAACATTTAAGGAGTCTACAACGTGATTGGTGCCCTACAAATACAGTTGGGCAACTTTCTAGCAACCCCTTTCTATGTACATGGAGAATCAAATTGGGGACAGTGAAAAAAACTTGCATAGTTTGAAGAAAAAAGTTGCGATGTAGCACAATCCCAAAAGAGAACCATTGACCTTTTATGGCTTTGTTTGTTTATAGAAACTGCTGAGAGGTCGTGAAGGCCTTCTGGTCCTTTGGCACAAGTTGATCAAGGATTCAGGGTTTTGACCAGTAATTTTTGAGCCAAAACGCGTTTGCTTTTGACAGAAGCTACACCAACCAGCACAATACCAATGTTTACCTTGGCATTGCTTTTGTATTGCGGACTAACCCTACTAAGTTTCAAACAATAACTGATGAGCAGCAAATGGTTTAGATGAAGTGTTGAAAAAGCTAAGAACGCTTCTCTTTGTTTTTTTCTCCTTTTTGTGGTTGCTAAACTGTAAAGAAAGAGTAGAGCTTGAGCTTGAACACAAAACATTAAAAGAGAATAAACGCAACACCAATGGTGAAAAAGCAAGCCATGCGTTGGCCGGGAATCGAACCCGGGTCAACTGCTTGGAAGGCAGCTATGCTCACCACTATACCACCAACGCTTACGTAAGCGCGCATTTTTTTTTTACATTTTCTGCAATAACAGTAAACGTTCTAGCAAATCCTTTCTAAGTACATGGAGAATCAAACTGGGGGAGAGTGAAAAAAGTTGTGATGTAGCACAATCCCAAGGAGAACCATTGACCTTTTATGGTTTGTTTATAGAAAATTTTGAGACGTCGTAAAGGCCTTCTGGTCCTTTAGCGGCACGAGTTGAACTGGGATTCAGGGTTTTAACCAGTGTTTTTTTGAGCCAAAAGGGTTTGCTGTAGACAGGGGCATTTAGATGAAATGTAATGATGAAGAGTATAAAACACAACCGTTTAGCAGAGGATGGTTTCGATCCATCGACCTCTGGGTTATGGGCCCAGCACGCTTCCGCTGCGCCACTCTGCTTATGGTGGAGGATGCTCAGAGTTGAAGTCTAATTACTGCCTGCCTTCTGGTCTATGTCATGTACTTTATCAGCCATTTCTTATCTGTTGGCAACTAAATTATTCTTGGTGCTTTGCAAATGTTTGTTTGTTTTTGTTGAAAATCATGTCTCTGTGGCGCAATCGGTTAGCGCGTTCGGCTGTTAACCGAAAGGTTGGTGGTTCGAGTCCACCCAGGGACGTTGCACCCTTTTGCTTCAGTAGTAAGCTACAGTTGAAGAAGTTTTTGCATTTGTGCTAAGCATCTCCCTCAAGTAAAAGCCATTTTGCTGACGATGTTTTGAATTCACGAGACAAACTGGAGAAAAACCTTCTGGATGAGATAGGATAAACAAAACTTCCTTCGAGCCGGAATTGAACCAGCGACCTAAGGATTGCTAATTTAGAGCTACAGTCCTCCGCTCTACCAGCTGAGCTATCGAAGGATTGTTGAAAGCCCACTAGGTTTGGCCATGGGTGCCACGAGCAGGTGGTAAAAATGATTCATTCAACCCAGCGAAAAAGGAATTCAGCAGTAGTATTGGAGAATGCGGGCATCGATCCCGCTACCTCTCGCATGCTAAGCGAGCGCTCTACCACTTGAGCTAATCCCCCAAACCTGGCAAACATATCGTCAGTTTCACGTCACACCAGGTCACAATTTTCATATACAATCACACATGCCATTGCAAGCTTTTTTTTTTTTTTTTTTTTTTTTTAAGTGTGGATTCCATTTTTGCATACTGGAAGAACATTTAAGGAGTCTACAACGTGATTGGTGCCCTACAAATACAGTTGGGCAACTTTCTAGCAACCCCTTTCTATGTACATGGAGAATCAAATTGGGGACAGTGAAAAAAACTTGCATAGTTTGAAGAAAAAAGTTGCGATGTAGCACAATCCCAAAAGAGAACCATTGACCTTTTATGGCTTTGTTTGTTTATAGAAACTGCTGAGAGGTCGTGAAGGCCTTCTGGTCCTTTGGCACAAGTTGATCCAGGATTCAGGGTTTTGACCAGTAATTTTTGAGCCAAAACGCGTTTGCTTTTGACAGAAGCTACACCAACCAGCACAATACCAATGTTTACCTTGGCATTGCTTTTGTATTGCGGACTAACCCTACTAAGTTTCAAACAATATCTGATGAGCAGCAAATGGTTTAGATGAAGTGTTGAAAAAGCTAAGAACGCTTCTCTTAGTTTTTTTCTCCTTTTTGTGGTTGCTAAACTGTAAGAAAAGAGTAGAGCATGAGCTTGAACACAAAACATTAAAAGAGAATAAACGCAACACCAATGGTGAAAAAGCAAGCCATGCGTTGGCCGGGAATCGAACCCGGGTCAACTGCTTGGAAGGCAGCTATGCTCACCACTATACCACCAACGCTTACGTAAGCGCGCATTTTTTTTTTACATTTTCTGCAATAATAGTAAACGTTCTAGCAAATCCTTTCTAAGTACATGGAGAATCAAACTGGGGGAGAGTGAAAAAAGTTGTGATGTAGCACAATCCCAAGGAGAACCATTGACCTTTTATGGTTTGTTTATAGAAAATTTTGAGACGTCGTAAAGGCCTTCTGGTCCTTTAGCGGCACGAGTTGAACTGGGATTCAGGGTTTTAACCAGTGTTTTTTTGAGCCAAAAGGGTTTGCTGTAGACAGGGGCATTTAGATGAAATGTAATGATGAAGAGTATAAAACACAACCGTTTAGCAGAGGATGGTTTCGATCCATCGACCTCTGGGTTATGGGCCCAGCACGCTTCCGCTGCGCCACTCTGCTTATGGTGGAGGATGCTCAGAGTTGAAGTCTAATTACTGCCTGCCTTCTGGTCTATGTCATGTAATTTATCAGCCATTTCTTATCTGTTGGCAACTAAATTATTCTTGGTGCTTTGCAAATGTTTGTTTGTTTTTGTTGAAAATCATGTCTCTGTGGCGCAATCGGTTAGCGCGTTCGGCTGTTAACTGAAAAGTTGGTGGTTCGAGTCCACCCAGGGACATTGCACCCTTTTGCTTCAGTAGTAAGCTACAGTTGAAGAAGTTTTTGCATTTGTGCTAAGCATCTCCCTCAAGTAAAAGCCATTTTGCTGACGATGTTTTGAATTCACGAGACAAACTGGAGAAAAACCTTCTGGATGAGATAGGTTAAACAAAACTTCCTTCGAGCCGGAATTGAACCAGCGACCTAAGGATTGCTAATTTAGAGCTACAGTCCTCCGCTCTACCAGCTGAGCTATCGAAGGATTGTTGAAAGCCCACTAGGTTTGGCCATGGGTGCCACGAGCAGGTGGTAAAAATGATTCATTCAACCCAGCAAAAAAGGAATTCAGCAGTAGTATTGGAGAATGCGGGCATCGATCCCGCTACCTCTCGCATGCTAAGCGAGCGCTCTACCACTTGAGCTAATCCCCCAAACCTGGCAAGCATATCGTCAGTTTCACGTCACACCAGGTCACAATTTTCATATACAATCACACATGCCATTGCAAGCTTTTTTTTTTTTTTTTTTTTAAGTGTGGATTCCATTTTTGCATACTGGAAGAACATTTAAGGAGTCTACAACGTGATTGGTGCCCTACAAATACAGTTGGGCAACTTTCTAGCAACCCCTTTCTATGTACATGGAGAATCAAATTGGGGACAGTGAAAAAAACTTGCATAGTTTGAAGAAAAAAGTTGCGATGTAGCACAATCCCAAAAGAGAACCATTGACCTTTTATGGCTTTGTTTGTTTATAGAAACTGCTGAGAGGTCGTGAAGGCCTTCTGGTCCTTTGGCACAAGTTGATCCAGGATTCAGGGTTTTGACCAGTAATTTTTGAGCCAAAACGCGTTTGCTTTTGACAGAAGCTACACCAACCAGCACAATACCAATGTTTACCTTGGCATTGCTTTTGTATTGCGGACTAACCCTACTAAGTTTCAAACAATAACTGATGAGCAGCAAATGGTTTAGATGAAGTGTTGAAAAAGCTAAGAACGCTTCTCTTCGTTTTTTTCTCCTTTTTGTGGTTGCTAAACTGTAAGAAGAGAGTAGAGCATGAGCTTGAACACAAAACATTAAAAGAGAATAAACGCAACACCAATGGTGAAAAAGCAAGCCATGCGTTGGCCGGGAATCGAACCCGGGTCAACTGCTTGGAAGGCAGCTATGCTCACCACTATACCACCAACGCTTACGTAAGCGCGCATTTTTTTTTTACATTTTCTGCAATAACAGTAAACGTTCTAGCAAATCCTTTCTAAGTACATGGAGAATCAAACTGGGGGAGAGTGAAAAAAGTTGTGATGTAGCACAATCCCAAGGAGAACCATTGACCTTTTATGGTTTGTTTATAGAAAATTTTGAGACGTCGTAAAGGCCTTCTGGTCCTTTAGCGGCACGAGTTGAACTGGGATTCAGGGTTTTAACCAGTGTTTATTTGAGCCAAAAGGGTTTGCTGTAGACAGGGGCATTTAGATGAAATGTAATGATGAAGAGTATAAAACACAACCGTTTAGCAGAGGATGGTTTCGATCCATCGACCTCTGGGTTATGGGCCCAGCACGCTTCCGCTGCGCCACTCTGCTTATGGTGGAGGATGCTCAGAGTTGAAGTCTAATTACTGCCTGCCTTCTGGTCTATGTCATGTAATTTATCAGCCATTTCTTATCTGTTGGCAACTAAATTATTCTTGGTGCTTTGCAAATGTTTGTTTGTTTTTGTTGAAAATCATGTCTCTGTGGCGCAATCGGTTAGCGCGTTCGGCTGTTAACCGAAAGGTTGGTGGTTCGAGTCCACCCAGGGACGTTGCACCCTTTTGCTTCAGTAGTAAGCTACAGTTGAAGAAGTTTTTGCATTTGTGCTAAGCATCTCCCTCAAGTAAAAGCCATTTTGCTGACGATGTTTTGAATTCACGAGACAAACTGGAGAAAAACCTTCTGGATGAGATAGGATAAACAAAACTTCCTTCGAGCCGGAATTGAACCAGCGACCTAAGGATTGCTAATTTAGAGCTACAGTCCTCCGCTCTACCAGCTGAGCTATCGAAGGATTGTTGAAAGCCCACTAGGTTTGGCCATGGGTGCCACGAGCAGGTGGTAAAAATGATTCATTCAACCCAGCGAAAAAGGAATTCAGCAGTAGTATTGGAGAATGCGGGCATCGATCCCGCTACCTCTCGCATGCTAAGCGAGCGCTCTACCACTTGAGCTAATCCCCCAAACCTGGCAAACATATCGTCAGTTTCACGTCACACCAGGTCACAATTTTCATATACAATCACACATGCCATTGCAAGCTTTTTTTTTTTTTTTTTTTTTTAAGTGTGGATTCCATTTTTGCATACTGGAAGAACATTTAAGGAGTCTACAACGTGATTGGTGCCCTACAAATACAGTTGGGCAACTTTCTAGCAACCCCTTTCTATGTACATGGAGAATCAAATTGGGGACAGTGAAAAAAACTTGCATAGTTTGAAGAAAAAAGTTGCGATGTAGCACAATCCCAAAAAAGAACCATTGACCTTTTATGGCTTTGTTTGTTTATAGAAACTGCTGAGAGGTCGTGAAGGCCTTCTGGTCCTTTGGCACAAGTTGATCCAGGATTCAGGGTTTTGACCAGTAATTTTTGAGCCAAAACGCGTTTGCTTTTGACAGAAGCTACACCAACCAGCACAATACCAATGTTTACCTTGGCATTGCTTTTGTATTGCGGACTAACCCTACTAAGTTTCAAACAATAACTGATGAGCAGCAAATGGTTTAGATGAAGTGTTGAAAAAGCTAAGAACGCTTCTCTTCGTTTTTTTCTCCTTTTTGTGGTTGCTAAACTGTAAGAAAAGAGTAGAGCATGAGCTTGAACACAAAACATTAAAAGAGAATAAACGCAACACCAATGGTGAAAAAGCAAGCCATGCGTTGGCCGGGAATCGAACCCGGGTCAACTGCTTGGAAGGCAGCTATGCTCACCACTATACCACCAACGCTTACGTAAGCGCGCATTTTTTTTTTACATTTTCTGCAATAACAGTAAACGTTCTAGCAAATCCTTTCTAAGTACATGGAGAATCAAACTGGGGGAGAGTGAAAAAAGTTGTGATGTAGCACAATCCCAAGGAGAACCATTGACCTTTTATGGTTTGTTTATAGAAAATTTTGAGACGTCGTAAAGGCCTTCTGGTCCTTTAGCGGCACGAGTTGAACTGGGATTCAGGGTTTTAACCAGTGTTTTTTTGAGCCAAAAGGGTTTGCTGTAGACAGGGGCATTTAGATGAAATGTAATGATGAAGAGTATAAAACACAACCGTTTAGCAGAGGATGGTTTCGATCCATCGACCTCTGGGTTATGGGCCCAGCACGCTTCCGCTGCGCCACTCTGCTTATGGTGGAGGATGCTCAGAGTTGAAGTCTAATTACTGCCTGCCTTCTGGTCTATGTCATGTAATTTATCAGCCTTTTTTTATCTGTTGGCAACTAAATTATTCTTGGTGCTTTGCAAATGTTTGTTTGTTTTTGTTGAAAATCATGTCTCTGTGGCGCAATCGGTTAGCGCGTTCGGCTGTTAACCGAAAGGTTGGTGGTTCGAGTCCACCCAGGGACGTTGCACCCTTTTGCTTCAGTAGTAAGCTACAGTTGAAGAAGTTTTTGCATTTGTGCTAAGCATCTCCCTCAAGTAAAAGCCATTTTGCTGATGATGTTTTGAATTCACGAGACAAACTGGAGAAAAACCTTCTGGATGAGATAGGATAAACAAAACTTCCTTCGAGCCGGAATTGAACCAGCGACCTAAGGATTGCTAATTTAGAGCTACAGTCCTCCGCTCTACCAGCTGAGCTATCGAAGGATTGTTGAAAGCCCACTAGGTTTGGCCATGGGTGCCACGAGCAGGTGGTAAAAATGATTCATTCAACCCAGCGAAAAAGGAATTCAGCAGTAGTATTGGAGAATGCGGGCATCGATCCCACTACCTCTCGCATGCTAAGCGAGCGCTCTACCACTTGAGCTAATCCCCCAAACCTGGAAAACATATCGTCAGTTTCACGTCACACCAGGTCACAATTTTCATATACAATCACACATGCCAGTGCAAGCTTTTTTTTTTTTTTTTTTTTAAGTGTGGATTCCATTTTTGCATACTGGAAGAACATTTAAGGAGTCTACAACGTGATTGGTGCCCTACAAATACAGTTGGGCAACTTTCTAGCAACCCCTTTCTATGTACATGGAGAATCAAATTGGGGACAGTGAAAAAAACTTGCATAGTTTGAAGAAAAAAGTTGCGATGTAGCACAATCCCAAAAGAGAACCATTGACCTTTTATGGCTTTGTTTGTTTATAGAAACTGCTGAGAGGTCGTGAAGGCCTTCTGGTCCTTTGGCACAAGTTGATCCAGGATTCAGGGTTTTGACCAGTAATTTTTGAGCCAAAACGCGTTTGCTTTTGACAGAAGCTACACCAACCAGCACAATACCAATGTTTACCTTGGCATTGCTTTTGTATTGCGGACTAACCCTACTAAGTTTCAAACAATAACTGATGAGCAGCAAATGGTTTAGATGAAGTGTTGAAAAAGCTAAGAACGCTTCTCTTAGTTTTTTTCTCCTTTTTGTGGTTGCTAAACTGTAAGAAAAGAGTAGAGCATGAGCTTGAACACAAAACATTAAAAGAGAATAAACGCAACACCAATGGTGAAAAAGCAAGCCATGCGTTGGCCGGGAATCGAACCCGGGTCAACTGCTTGGAAGGCAGCTATGCTCACCACTATACCACCAATGCTTACGTAAGCGCGCATTTTTTTTTTACATTTTCTGCAATAACAGTAAACGTTCTAGCAAATCCTTTCTAAGTACATGGAGAATCAAACTGGGGGAGAGTGAAAAAAGTTGTGATGTAGCACAATCCCAAGGAGAACCATTGACCTTTTATGGTTTGTTTATAGAAAATTTTGAGACGTCGTAAAGGCCTTCTGGTCCTTTAGCGGCACGAGTTGAACTGGGATTCAGGGTTTTAACCAGTGTTTTTTTGAGCCAAAAGGGTTTGCTGTAGACAGGGGCATTTAGATGAAATGTAATGATGAAGAGTATAAAACACAACCGTTTAGCAGAGGATGGTTTCGATCCATCGACCTCTGGGTTATGGGCCCAGCACGCTTCCGCTGCGCCACTCTGCTTATGGTGGAGGATGCTCAGAGTTGAAGTCTAATTACTGCCTGCCTTCTGGTCTATGTCATGTAATTTATCAGCCATTTCTTATCTGTTGGCAACTAAATTATTCTTGGTGCTTTGCAAATGTTTGTTTGTTTTTGTTGAAAATCATGTCTCTGTGGCGCAATCGGTTAGCGCGTTCGGCTGTTAACCGAAAGGTTGGTGGTTCGAGTCCACCCAGGGACGTTGCACCCTTTTGCTTCAGTAGTAAGCTACAGTTGAAGAGGTTTTTGCATTTGTGCTAAGCATCTCCCTCAAGTAAAAGCCATTTTGCTGACGATGTTTTGAATTCACGAGACAAACTGGAGAAAAACCTTCTGGATGAGATAGGATAAACAAAACTTCCTTCGAGCCGGAATTGAACCAGCGACCTAAGGATTGCTAATTTAGAGCTACAGTCCTCCGCACTACCAGCTGAGCTATCGAAGGATTGTTGAAAGCCCACTAGGTTTGGCCATGGGTGCCACGAGCAGGTGGTAAAAATGATTCATTCAACCCAGCGAAAAAGGAATTCAGCAGTAGTATTGGAGAATGCGGGCATCGATCCCGCTACCTCTCGCATGCTAAGCGAGCGCTCTACCACTTGAGCTAATCCCCCAAACCTGGCAAACATATCATCAGTTTCACGTCACACCAGGTCACAATTTTCATATACAATCACACATGCCATTGCAAGCTTTTTTTTTTTTTTTTTTTTTTTTAAGTGTGGATTCCATTTTTGCATACTGGAAGAACATTTAAGGAGTCTACAACGTGATTGGTGCCCTACAAATACAGTTGGGCAACTTTCTAGCAACCCCTTTCTATGTACATGGAGAATCAAATTGGGGACAGTGAAAAAAACTTGCATAGTTTGAAGAAAAAAGTTGCGATGTAGCACAATCCCAAAAAAGAACCATTGACCTTTTATGGCTTTGTTTGTTTATAGAAACTGCTGAGAGGTCGTGAAGGCCTTCTGGTCCTTTGGCACAAGTTGATCCAGGATTCAGGGTTTTGACCAGTAATTTTTGAGCCAAAACGCGTTTGCTTTTGACAGAAGCTACACCAACCAGCACAATACCAATGTTTACCTTGACATTGCTTTTGTATTGCGGACTAACCCTACTAAGTTTCAAACAATAACTGATGAGCAGCAAATGGTTTAGATGAAGTGTTGAAAAAGCTAAGAACGCTTCTCTTCGTTTTTTTCTCCTTTTTGTGGTTGCTAAACTGTAAGAAAAGAGTAGAGCATGAGCTTGAACACAAAACATTAAAAGAGAATAAACGCAACACCAATGGTGAAAAAGCAAGCCATGCGTTGGCCGGGAATCGAACCCGGGTCAACTGCTTGGAAGGCAGCTATGCTCACCACTATACCACCAACGCTTACGTAAGCGCGCATTTTTTTTTTACATTTTCTGCAATAACAGTAAACGTTCTAGCAAATCCTTTCTAAGTACATGGAGAATCAAACTGGGGGAGAGTGAAAAAAGTTGTGATGTAGCACAATCCCAAGGAGAACCATTGACCTTTTATGGTTTGTTTATAGAAAATTTTGAGACGTCGTAAAGGCCTTCTGGTCCTTTAGCGGCACGAGTTGAACTGGGATTCAGGGTTTTAACCAGTGTTTTTTTGAGCCAAAAGGGTTTGCTGTAGACAGGGGCATTTAGATGAAATGTAATGATGAAGAGTATAAAACACAACCGTTTAGCAGAGGATGGTTTCGATCCATCGACCTCTGGGTTATGGGCCCAGCACGCTTCCGCTGCGCCACTCTGCTTATGGTGGAGGATGCTCAGAGTTGAAGTCTAATTACTGCCTGCCTTCTGGTCTATGTCATGTAATTTATCAGCCTTTTTTTATCTGTTGGCAACTAAATTATTCTTGGTGCTTTGCAAATGTTTGTTTGTTTTTGTTGAAAATCATGTCTCTGTGGCGCAATCGGTTAGCGCGTTCGGCTGTTAACCGAAAGGTTGGTGGTTCGAGTCCACCCAGGGACGTTGCACCCTTTTGCTTCAGTAGTAAGCTACAGTTGAAGAAGTTTTTGCATTTGTGCTAAGCATCTCCCTCAAGTAAAAGCCATTTTGCTGATGATGTTTTGAATTCACGAGACAAACTGGAGAAAAACCTTCTGGATGAGATAGGATAAACAAAACTTCCTTCGAGCCGGAATTGAACCAGCGACCTAAGGATTGCTAATTTAGAGCTACAGTCCTCCGCTCTACCAGCTGAGCTATCGAAGGATTGTTGAAAGCCCACTAGGTTTGGCCATGGGTGCCACGAGCAGGTGGTAAAAATGATTCATTCAACCCAGCGAAAAAGGAATTCAGCAGTAGTATTGGAGAATGCGGGCATCGATCCCGCTACCTCTCGCATGCTAAGCGAGCGCTCTACCACTTGAGCTAATCCCCCAAACCTGGCAAACATATCGTCAGTTTCACGTCACACCAGGTCACAATTTTCATATACAATCACACATGCCAGTGCAAGCTTTTTTTTTTTTTTTTTTTTAAGTGTGGATTCCATTTTTGCATACTGGAAGAACATTTAAGGAGTCTACAACGTGATTGGTGCCCTACAAATACAGTTGGGCAACTTTCTAGCAACCCCTTTCTATGTACATGGAGAATCAAATTGGGGACAGTGAAAAAAACTTGCATAGTTTGAAGAAAAAAGTTGCGATGTAGCACAATCCCAAAAGAGAACCATTGACCTTTTATGGCTTTGTTTGTTTATAGAAACTGCTGAGAGGTCGTGAAGGCCTTCTGGTCCTTTGGCACAAGTTGATCCAGGATTCAGGGTTTTGACCAGTAATTTTTGAGCCAAAACGCGTTTGCTTTTGACAGAAGCTACACCAACCAGCACAATACCAATGTTTACCTTGGCATTGCTTTTGTATTGCGGACTAACCCTACTAAGTTTCAAACAATAACTGATGAGCAGCAAATGGTTTAGATGAAGTGTTGAAAAAGCTAAGAACGCTTCTCTTAGTTTTTTTCTCCTTTTTGTGGTTGCTAAACTGTAAGAAAAGAGTAGAGCATGAGCTTGAACACAAAACATTAAAAGAGAATAAACGCAACACCAATGGTGAAAAAGCAAGCCATGCGTTGGCCGGGAATCGAACCCGGGTCAACTGCTTGGAAGGCAGCTATGCTCACCACTATACCACCAACGCTTACGTAAGCGCGCATTTTTTTTTTACATTTTCTGCAATAACAGTAAACGTTCTAGCAAATCCTTTCTAAGTACATGGAGAATCAAACTGGGGGAGAGTGAAAAAAGTTGTGATGTAGCACAATCCCAAGGAGAACCATTGACCTTTTATGGTTTGTTTATAGAAAATTTTGAGACGTCGTAAAGGCCTTCTGGTCCTTTAGCGGCACGAGTTGAACTGGGATTCAGGGTTTTAACCAGTGTTTTTTTGAGCCAAAAGGGTTTGCTGTAGACAGGGGCATTTAGATGAAATGTAATGATGAAGAGTATAAAACACAACCGTTTAGCAGAGGATGGTTTCGATCCATCGACCTCTGGGTTATGGGCCCAGCACGCTTCCGCTGCGCCACTCTGCTTATGGTGGAGGATGCTCAGAGTTGAAGTCTAATTACTGCCTGCCTTCTGGTCTATGTCATGTAATTTATCAGCCATTTCTTATCTGTTGGCAACTAAATTATTCTTGGTGCTTTGCAAATGTTTGTTTGTTTTTGGTGAAAATCATGTGTCTGTGGCGCAATCGGTTAGCGCGTTCGGCTGTTAACCGAAAGGTTGGTGGTTCGAGTCCACCCAGGGACGTTGCACCCTTTTGCTTCAGTTGAAGAAGTTTTTGCATTTGTGCTAAGCATCTCCCTCAAGAAAAAGCCATTTTGCTGACGATGTTTTGAATTCACGAGACAAACTGGAGAAAAACCTTCTGGATGAGATAGGATAAACAAAACTTCCTTCGAGCCGGAATTGAACCAGCGACCTAAGGATTGCTAATTTAGAGCTACAGTCCTCCGCTCTACCAGCTGAGCTATCGAAGGATTGTTGAAAGCCCACTAGGTTTGGCCATGGGTGCCACGAGCAGGTGGTAAAAATGATTCATTCAACCCAGCGAAAAAGGAATTCAGCAGTAGTATTGGAGAATGCGGGCATCGATCCCGCTACCTCTCGCATGCTAAGCGAGCGCTCTACCACTTGAGCTAATCCCCCAAACCTGGCAAACATATCGTCAGTTTCACGTCACACCAGGTCACAATTTTCATATACAATCACACATGCCATTGCAAGCTTTTTTTTTTTTTTTTTTTT
Source organism: Ranitomeya imitator (assembly GCF_032444005.1). Classification (NCBI taxonomy): domain Eukaryota; kingdom Metazoa; phylum Chordata; class Amphibia; order Anura; family Dendrobatidae; genus Ranitomeya; species Ranitomeya imitator. The sequence goes on from NW_027194831.1 coordinate 33,155, forward strand.
TTAAGTGTGGATTCCATTTTTGCATACTGGAAGAACATTTAAGGAGTCTACAACGTGATTGGTGCCCTACAAATACAGTTGGGCAACTTTCTAGCAACCCCTTTCTATGTACATGGAGAATCAAATTGGGGACAGTGAAAAAAACTTGCATAGTTTGAAGAAAAAAGTTGCGATGTAGCACAATCCCAAAAAAGAACCATTGACCTTTTATGGCTTTGTTTGTTTATAGAAACTGCTGAGAGGTCGTGAAGGCCTTCTGGTCCTTTGGCACAAGTTGATCCAGGATTCAGGGTTTTGACCAGTAATTTTTGAGCCAAAACGCGTTTGCTTTTGACAGAAGCTACACCAACCAGCACAATACCAATGTTTACCTTGGCATTGCTTTTGTATTGCGGACTAACCCTACTAAGTTTCAAACAATAACTGATGAGCAGCAAATGGTTTAGATGAAGTGTTGAAAAAGCTAAGAACGCTTCTCTTCGTTTTTTTCTCCTTTTTGTGGTTGCTAAACTGTAAGAAAAGAGTAGAGCATGAGCTTGAACACAAAACATTAAAAGAGAATAAACGCAACACCAATGGTGAAAAAGCAAGCCATGCGTTGGCCGGGAATCGAACCCGGGTCAACTGCTTGGAAGGCAGCTATGCTCACCACTATACCACCAACGCTTACGTAAGCGCGCATTTTTTTTTTACATTTTCTGCAATAACAGTAAACGTTCTAGCAAATCCTTTCTAAGTACATGGAGAATCAAACTGGGGGAGAGTGAAAAAAGTTGTGATGTAGCACAATCCCAAGGAGAACCATTGACCTTTTATGGTTTGTTTATAGAAAATTTTGAGACGTCGTAAAGGCCTTCTGGTCCTTTAGCGGCACGAGTTGAACTGGGATTCAGGGTTTTAACCAGTGTTTTTTTGAGCCAAAAGGGTTTGCTGTAGACAGGGGCATTTAGATGAAATGTAATGATGAAGAGTATAAAACACAACCGTTTAGCAGAGGATGGTTTCGATCCATCGACCTCTGGGTTATGGGCCCAGCACGCTTCCGCTGCGCCACTCTGCTTATGGTGGAGGATGCTCAGAGTTGAAGTCTAATTACTGCCTGCCTTCTGGTCTATGTCATGTAATTTATCAGCCATTTCTTATCTGTTGGCAACTAAATTATTCTTGGTGCTTTGCAAATGTTTGTTTGTTTTTGTTGAAAATCATGTCTCTGTGGCGCAATCGGTTAGCGCGTTCGGCTGTTAACCGAAAGGTTGGTGGTTCGAGTCCACCCAGGGACGTTGCACCCTTTTGCTTCAGTAGTAAGCTACAGTTGAAGAGGTTTTTGCATTTGTGCTAAGCATCTCCCTCAAGTAAAAGCCATTTTGCTGACGATGTTTTGAATTCACGAGACAAACTGGAGAAAAACCTTCTGGATGAGATAGGATAAACAAAACTTCCTTCGAGCCGGAATTGAACCAGCGACCTAAGGATTGCTAATTTAGAGCTACAGTCCTCCGCACTACCAGCTGAGCTATCGAAGGATTGTTGAAAGCCCACTAGGTTTGGCCATGGGTGCCACGAGCAGGTGGTAAAAATGATTCATTCAACCCAGCGAAAAAGGAATTCAGCAGTAGTATTGGAGAATGCGGGCATCGATCCCGCTACCTCTCGCATGCTAAGCGAGCGCTCTACCACTTGAGCTAATCCCCCAAACCTGGCAAACATATCGTCAGTTTCACGTCACACCAGGTCACAATTTTCATATACAATCACACATGCCATTGCAAGCTTTTTTTTTTTTTTTTTTTTTTTTAAGTGTGGATTCCATTTTTGCATACTGGAAGAACATTTAAGGAGTCTACAACGTGATTGGTGCCCTACAAATACAGTTGGGCAACTTTCTAGCAACCCCTTTCTATGTACATGGAGAATCAAATTGGGGACAGTGAAAAAAACTTGCATAGTTTGAAGAAAAAAGTTGCGATGTAGCACAATCCCAAAAAAGAACCATTGACCTTTTATGGCTTTGTTTGTTTATAGAAACTGCTGAGAGGTCGTGAAGGCCTTCTGGTCCTTTGGCACAAGTTGATCCAGGATTCAGGGTTTTGACCAGTAATTTTTGAGCCAAAACGCGTTTGCTTTTGACAGAAGCTACACCAACCAGCACAATACCAATGTTTACCTTGACATTGCTTTTGTATTGCGGACTAACCCTACTAAGTTTCAAACAATAACTGATGAGCAGCAAATGGTTTAGATGAAGTGTTGAAAAAGCTAAGAACGCTTCTCTTCGTTTTTTTCTCCTTTTTGTGGTTGCTAAACTGTAAGAAGAGAGTAGAGCATGAGCTTGAACACAAAACATTAAAAGAGAATAAACGCAACACCAATGGTGAAAAAGCAAGCCATGCGTTGGCCGGGAATCGAACCCGGGTCAACTGCTTGGAAGGCAGCTATGCTCACCACTATACCACCAACGCTTACGTAAGCGCGCATTTTTTTTTTACATTTTCTGCAATAACAGTAAACGTTCTAGCAAATCCTTTCTAAGTACATGGAGAATCAAACTGGGGGAGAGTGAAAAAAGTTGTGATGTAGCACAATCCCAAGGAGAACCATTGACCTTTTATGGTTTGTTTATAGAAAATTTTGAGACGTCGTAAAGGCCTTCTGGTCCTTTAGCGGCACGAGTTGAACTGGGATTCAGGGTTTTAACCAGTGTTTTTTTGAGCCAATAGGGTTTGCTGTAGACAGGGGCATTTAGATGAAATGTAATGATGAAGAGTATAAAACACAACCGTTTAGCAGAGGATGGTTTCGATCCATCGACCTCTGGGTTATGGGCCCAGCACGCTTCCGCTGCGCCACTCTGCTTATGGTGGAGGATGCTCAGAGTTGAAGTCTAATTACTGCCTGCCTTCTGGTCTATGTCATGTAATTTATCAGCCATTTCTTATCTGTTGGCAACTAAATTATTCTTGGTGCTTTGCAAATGTTTGTTTGTTTTTGTTGAAAATCATGTCTCTGTGGCGCAATCGGTTAGCGCGTTCGGCTGATAACCGAAAGGTTGGTGGTTCGAGTCCACCCAGGGACGTTGCACCCTTTTGCTTCAGTAGTAAGCTACAGTTGAAGAAGTTTTTGCATTTGTGCTAAGCATCTCCCTCAAGTAAAAGCCATTTTGCTGACGATGTTTTGAATTCATGAGACAAACTGGAGAAAAACCTTCTGGATGAGATAGGATAAACAAAACTTCCTTCGAGCCGGAATTGAACCAGCGACCTAAGGATTGCTAATTTAGAGCTACAGTCCTCCGCTCTACCAGCTGAGCTATCGAAGGATTGTTGAAAGCCCACTAGGTTTGGCCATGGGTGCCACGAGCAGGTGGTAAAAATGATTCATTCAACCCAGCGAAAAAGGAATTCAGCAGTAGTATTGGAGAATGCGGGCATCGATCCCGCTACCTCTCGCATGCTAAGCGAGCGCTCTACCACTTGAGCTAATCCCCCAAACCTGGCAAACATATCGTCAGTTTCACGTCACACCAGGTCACAATTTTCATATACAATCACACATGCCATTGCAAGCTTTTTTTTTTTTTTTTTTTTTTAAGTGTGGATTCCATTTTTGCATACTGGAAGAACATTTAAGGAGTCTACAACGTGATTGGTGCCCTACAAATACAATTGGGCAACTTTCTAGCAACCCCTTTCTATGTACATGGAGAATCAAATTGGGGACAGTGAAAAAAACTTGCATAGTTTGAAGAAAAAAGTTGCGATGTAGCACAATCCCAAAAAAGAACCATTGACCTTTTATGGCTTTGTTTGTTTATAGAAACTGCTGAGAGGTCGTGAAGGCCTTCTGGTCCTTTGGCACAAGTTGATCCAGGATTCAGGGTTTTGACCAGTAATTTTTGAGCCAAAACGCGTTTGCTTTTGACAGAAGCTACACCAACCAGCACAATACCAATGTTTACCTTGGCATTGCTTTTGTATTGCGGACTAACCCTACTAAGTTTCAAACAATAACTGATGAGCAGCAAATGGTTTAGATGAAGTGTTGAAAAAGCTAAGAACGCTTCTCTTCGTTTTTTTCTCCTTTTTGTGGTTGCTAAACTGTAAGAAGAGAGTAGAGCATGAGCTTGAACACAAAAGAGAACATTAAAAGAGAATAAACGCAACACCAATGGTGAAAAAGCAAGCCATGCGTTGGCCGGGAATCGAACCCGGGTCAACTGCTTGGAAGGCAGCTATGCTCACCACTATACCACCAACGCTTACGTAAGCGCGCATTTTTTTTTTACATTTTCTGCAATAACAGTAAACGTTCTAGCAAATCCTTTCTAAGTACATGGAGAATCAAACTGGGGGAGAGTGAAAAAAGTTGTGATGTAGCACAATCCCAAGGAGAACCATTGACCTTTTATGGTTTGTTTATAGAAAATTTTGAGACGTCGTAAAGGCCTTCTGGTCCTTTAGCGGCACGAGTTGAACTGGGATTCAGGGTTTTAACCAGTGTTTTTTTGAGCCAAAAGGGTTTGCTGTAGACAGGGGCATTTAGATGAAATGTAATGATGAAGAGTATAAAACACAACCGTTTAGCAGAGGATGGTTTCGATCCATCGACCTCTGGGTTATGGGCCCAGCACGCTTCCGCTGCGCCACTCTGCTTATGGTGGAGGATGCTCAGAGTTGAAGTCTAATTACTGCCTGCCTTCTGGTCTATGTCATGTAATTTATCAGCCATTTCTTATCTGTTGGCAACTAAATTATTCTTGGTGCTTTGCAAATGTTTGTTTGTTTTTGTTGAAAATCATGTCTCTGTGGCGCAATCGGTTAGCGCGTTCGGCTGTTAACCGAAAGGTTGGTGGTTCGAGTCCACCCAGGGACGTTGCACCCTTTTGCTTCAGTAGTAAGCTACAGTTGAAGAAGTTTTTGCATTTGTGCTAAGCATCTCCCTCAAGTAAAAGCCATTTTGCTGACGATGTTTTGAATTCACGAGACAAACTGGAGAAAAACCTTCTGGATGAGATAGGATAAACAAAACTTCCTTCGAGCCGGAATTGAACCAGCGACCTAAGGATTGCTAATTTAGAGCTACAGTCCTCCGCTCTACCAGCTGAGCTATCGAAAGATTGTTGAAAGCCCACTAGGTTTGGCCATGGGTGCCACGAGCAGGTGGTAAAAATGATTCATTCAACCCAGCGAAAAAGGAATTCAGCAGTAGTATTGGAGAATGCGGGCATCGATCCTGCTACCTCTCGCATGCTAAGCGAGCGCTCTACCACTTGAGCTAATCCCCCAAACCTGGCAAACATATCGTCAGTTTCACGTCACACCAGGTCACAATTTTCATATACAATCACACATGCCATTGCAAGCTTTTTTTTTTTTTTTTTTTTTTTAAGTGTGGATTCCATTTTTGCATACTGGAAGAACATTTAAGGAGTCTACAACGTGATTGGTGCCCTACAAATACAGTTGGGCAACTTTCTAGCAACCCCTTTCTATGTACATGGAGAATCAAATTGGGGACAGTGAAAAAAACTTGCATAGTTTGAAGAAAAAAGTTGCGATGTAGCACAATCCCAAAAGAGAACCATTGACCTTTTATGGCTTTGTTTGTTTATAGAAACTGCTGAGAGGTCGTGAAGGCCTTCTGGTCCTTTGGCACAAGTTGATCCAGGATTCAGGGTTTTGACCAGTAATTTTTGAGCCAAAACGCGTTTGCTTTTGACAGAAGCTACACCAACCAGCACAATACCAATGTTTACCTTGGCATTGCTTTTGTATTGCGGACTAACCCTACTAAGTTTCAAACAATAACTGATGAGCAGCAAATGGTTTAGATGAAGTGTTGAAAAAGCTAAGAACGCTTCTCTTCGTTTTTTTCTCCTTTTTGTGGTTGCTAAACTGTAAGAAGAGAGTAGAGCATGAGCTTGAACACAAAAGAGAACATTAAAAGAGAATAAACGCAACACCAATGGTGAAAAAGCAAGCCATGCGTTGGCCGGGAATCGAACCCGGGTCAACTGCTTGGAAGGCAGCTATGCTCACCACTATACCACCAACGCTTACGTAAGCGCGCATTTTTTTTTTACATTTTCTGCAATAACAGTAAACGTTCTAGCAAATCCTTTCTAAGTACATGGAGAATCAAACTGGGGGAGAGTGAAAAAAGTTGTGATGTAGCACAATCCCAAGGAGAACCATTGACCTTTTATGGTTTGTTTATAGAAAATTTTGAGACGTCGTAAAGGCCTTCTGGTCCTTTAGCGGCATGAGTTGAACTGGGATTCAGGGTTTTAACCAGTGTTTTTTTGAGCCAATAGGGTTTGCTGTAGACAGGGGCATTTAGATGAAATGTAATGATGAAGAGTATAAAACACAACCGTTTAGCAGAGGATGGTTTCGATCCATCGACCTCTGGGTTATGGGCCCAGCACGCTTCCGCTGCGCCACTCTGCTTATGGTGGAGGATGCTCAGAGTTGAAGTCTAATTACTGCCTGCCTTCTGGTCTATGTCATGTAATTTATCAGCCATTTCTTATCTGTTGGCAACTAAATTATTCTTGGTGCTTTGCAAATGTTTGTTTGTTTTTGTTGAAAATCATGTCTCTGTGGCGCAATCGGTTAGCGCGTTCGGCTGTTAACCGAAAGGTTGGTGGTTCGAGTCCACCCAGGGACGTTGCACCCTTTTGCTTCAGTAGTAAGCTACAGTTGAAGAAGTTTTTGCATTTGTGCTAAGCATCTCCCTCAAGTAAAAGCCATTTTGCTGACGATGTTTTGAATTCACGAGACAAACTGGAGAAAAACCTTCTGGATGAGATAGGATAAACAAAACTTCCTTCGAGCCGGAATTGAACCAGCGACCTAAGGATTGCTAATTTAGAGCTACAGTCCTCCGCTCTACCCGCTGAGCTATCGAAGGATTGTTAAAAAGCCCACTAGGTTTGGCCATGGGTGCCACGAGCAGGTGGTAAAAATGATTCATTCAACCCAGCGAAAAAGGAATTCAGCAGTAGTATTGGAGAATGCGGGCATCGATCCTGCTACCTCTCGCATGCTAAGCGAGCGCTCTACCACTTGAGCTAATCCCCCAAACCTGGCAAACATATCGTCAGTTTCACGTCACACCAGGTCACAATTTTCATATACAATCACACATGCCATTGCAAGCTTTTTTTTTTTTTTTTTTTTTAAGTGTGGATTCCATTTTTGCATACTGGAAGAACATTTAAGGAGTCTACAACGTGATTGGTGCCCTACAAATACAGTTGGGCAACTTTCTAGCAACCCCTTTCTATGTACATGGAGAATCAAATTGGGGACAGTGAAAAAAACTTGCATAGTTTGAAGAAAAAAGTTGCGATGTAGCACAATCCCAAAAGAGAACCATTGACCTTTTATGGCTTTGTTTGTTTATAGAAACTGCTGAGAGGTCGTGAAGGCCTTCTGGTCCTTTGGCACAAGTTGATCCAGGATTCAGGGTTTTGACCAGTAATTTTTGAGCCAAAACGCGTTTGCTTTTGACAGAAGCTACACCAACCAGCACAATACCAATGTTTACCTTGGCATTGCTTTTGTATTGCGGACTAACCCTACTAAGTTTCAAACAATAACTGATGAGCAGCAAATGGTTTAGATGAAGTGTTGAAAAAGCTAAGAACGCTTCTCTTCGTTTTTTTCTCCTTTTTGTGGTTGCTAAACTGTAAGAAGAGAGTAGAGCATGAGCTTGAACACAAAACATTAAAAGAGAATAAACGCAACACCAATGGTGAAAAAGCAAGCCATGCGTTGGCCGGGAATCGAACCCGGGTCAACTGCTTGGAAGGCAGCTATGCTCACCACTATACCACCAACGCTTACGTAAGCGCGCATTTTTTTTTTACATTTTCTGCAATAACAGTAAACGTTCTAGCAAATCCTTTCTAAGTACATGGAGAATCAAACTGGGGGAGAGTGAAAAAAGTTGTGATGTAGCACAATCCCAAGGAGAACCATTGACCTTTTATGGTTTGTTTATAGAAAATTTTGAGACGTCGTAAAGGCCTTCTGGTCCTTTAGCGGCATGAGTTGAACTGGGATTCAGGGTTTTAACCAGTGTTTTTTTGAGCCAATAGGGTTTGCTGTAGACAGGGGCATTTAGATGAAATGTAATGATGAAGAGTATAAAACACAACCGTTTAGCAGAGGATGGTTTCGATCCATCGACCTCTGGGTTATGGGCCCAGCACGCTTCCGCTGCGCCACTCTGCTTATGGTGGAGGATGCTCAGAGTTGAAGTCTAATTACTGCCTGCCTTCTGGTCTATGTCATGTAATTTATCAGCCATTTCTTATCTGTTGGCAACTAAATTATTCTTGGTGCTTTGCAAATGTTTGTTTGTTTTTGTTGAAAATCATGTCTCTGTGGCGCAATCGGTTAGCGCGTTCGGCTGTTAACCGAAAGGTTGGTGGTTCGAGTCCACCCAGGGACGTTGCACCCTTTTGCTTCAGTAGTAAGCTACAGTTGAAGAAGTTTTTGCATTTGTGCTAAGCATCTCCCTCAAGTAAAAGCCATTTTGCTGACGATGTTTTGAATTCACGAGACAAACTGGAGAAAAACCTTCTGGATGAGATAGGATAAACAAAACTTCCTTCGAGCCGGAATTGAACCAGCGACCTAAGGATTGCTAATTTAGAGCTACAGTCCTCCGCTCTACCAGCTGAGCTATCGAAGGATTGTTGAAAGCCCACTAGGTTTGGCCATGGGTGCCACGAGCAGGTGGTAAAAATGATTCATTCAACCCAGCGAAAAAGGAATTCAGCAGTAGTATTGGAGAATGCGGGCATCGATCCTGCTACCTCTCGCATGCTAAGCGAGCGCTCTACCACTTGAGCTAATCCCCCAAACCTGGCAAACATATCGTCAGTTTCACGTCACACCAGGTCACAATTTTCATATACAATCACACATGCCATTGCAAGCTTTTTTTTTTTTTTTTTTTTTTAAGTGTGGATTCCATTTTTGCATACTGGAAGAACATTTAAGGAGTCTACAACGTGATTGGTGCCCTACAAATACAGTTGGGCAACTTTCTAGCAACCCCTTTCTATGTACATGGAGAATCAAATTGGGGACAGTGAAAAAAACTTGCATAGTTTGAAGAAAAAAGTTGCGATGTAGCACAATCCCAAAAGAGAACCATTGACCTTTTATGGCTTTGTTTGTTTATAGAAACTGCTGAGAGGTCGTGAAGGCCTTCTGGTCCTTTGGCACAAGTTGATCCAGGATTCAGGGTTTTGACCAGTAATTTTTGAGCCAAAACGCGTTTGCTTTTGACAGAAGCTACACCAACCAGCACAATACCAATGTTTACCTTGGCATTGCTTTTGTATTGCGGACTAACCCTACTAAGTTTCAAACAATATCTGATGAGCAGCAAATGGTTTAGATGAAGTGTTGAAAAAGCTAAGAACGCTTCTCTTAGTTTTTTTCTCCTTTTTGTGGTTGCTAAACTGTAAGAAAAGAGTAGAGCATGAGCTTGAACACAAAACATTAAAAGAGAATAAACGCAACACCAATGGTGAAAAAGCAAGCCATGCGTTGGCCGGGAATCGAACCCGGGTCAACTGCTTGGAAGGCAGCTATGCTCACCACTATACCACCAACGCTTACGTAAGCGCGCATTTTTTTTTTACATTTTCTGCAATAATAGTAAACGTTCTAGCAAATCCTTTCTAAGTACATGGAGAATCAAACTGGGGGAGAGTGAAAAAAGTTGTGATGTAGCACAATCCCAAGGAGAACCATTGACCTTTTATGGTTTGTTTATAGAAAATTTTGAGACGTCGTAAAGGCCTTCTGGTCCTTTAGCGGCACGAGTTGAACTGGGATTCAGGGTTTTAACCAGTGTTTTTTTGAGCCAAAAGGGTTTGCTGTAGACAGGGGCATTTAGATGAAATGTAATGATGAAGAGTATAAAACACAACCGTTTAGCAGAGGATGGTTTCGATCCATCGACCTCTGGGTTATGGGCCCAGCACGCTTCCGCTGCGCCACTCTGCTTATGGTGGAGGATGCTCAGAGTTGAAGTCTAATTACTGCCTGCCTTCTGGTCTATGTCATGTAATTTATCAGCCATTTCTTATCTGTTGGCAACTAAATTATTCTTGGTGCTTTGCAAATGTTTGTTTGTTTTTGTTGAAAATCATGTCTCTGTGGCGCAATCGGTTAGCGCGTTCGGCTGTTAACTGAAAAGTTGGTGGTTCGAGTCCACCCAGGGACATTGCACCCTTTTGCTTCAGTAGTAAGCTACAGTTGAAGAAGTTTTTGCATTTGTGCTAAGCATCTCCCTCAAGTAAAAGCCATTTTGCTGACGATGTTTTGAATTCACGAGACAAACTGGAGAAAAACCTTCTGGATGAGATAGGTTAAACAAAACTTCCTTCGAGCCGGAATTGAACCAGCGACCTAAGGATTGCTAATTTAGAGCTACAGTCCTCCGCTCTACCAGCTGAGCTATCGAAGGATTGTTGAAAGCCCACTAGGTTTGGCCATGGGTGCCACGAGCAGGTGGTAAAAATGATTCATTCAACCCAGCAAAAAAGGAATTCAGCAGTAGTATTGGAGAATGCGGGCATCGATCCCGCTACCTCTCGCATGCTAAGCGAGCGCTCTACCACTTGAGCTAATCCCCCAAACCTGGCAAGCATATCGTCAGTTTCACGTCACACCAGGTCACAATTTTCATATACAATCACACATGCCATTGCAAGCTTTTTTTTTTTTTTTTTTTTAAGTGTGGATTCCATTTTTGCATACTGGAAGAACATTTAAGGAGTCTACAACGTGATTGGTGCCCTACAAATACAGTTGGGCAACTTTCTAGCAACCCCTTTCTATGTACATGGAGAATCAAATTGGGGACAGTGAAAAAAACTTGCATAGTTTGAAGAAAAAAGTTGCGATGTAGCACAATCCCAAAAGAGAACCATTGACCTTTTATGGCTTTGTTTGTTTATAGAAACTGCTGAGAGGTCGTGAAGGCCTTCTGGTCCTTTGGCACAAGTTGATCCAGGATTCAGGGTTTTGACCAGTAATTTTTGAGCCAAAACGCGTTTGCTTTTGACAGAAGCTACACCAACCAGCACAATACCAATGTTTACCTTGGCATTGCTTTTGTATTGCGGACTAACCCTACTAAGTTTCAAACAATAACTGATGAGCAGCAAATGGTTTAGATGAAGTGTTGAAAAAGCTAAGAACGCTTCTCTTCGTTTTTTTCTCCTTTTTGTGGTTGCTAAACTGTAAGAAGAGAGTAGAGCATGAGCTTGAACACAAAACATTAAAAGAGAATAAACGCAACACCAATGGTGAAAAAGCAAGCCATGCGTTGGCCGGGAATCGAACCCGGGTCAACTGCTTGGAAGGCAGCTATGCTCACCACTATACCACCAACGCTTACGTAAGCGCGCATTTTTTTTTTACATTTTCTGCAATAACAGTAAACGTTCTAGCAAATCCTTTCTAAGTACATGGAGAATCAAACTGGGGGAGAGTGAAAAAAGTTGTGATGTAGCACAATCCCAAGGAGAACCATTGACCTTTTATGGTTTGTTTATAGAAAATTTTGAGACGTCGTAAAGGCCTTCTGGTCCTTTAGCGGCACGAGTTGAACTGGGATTCAGGGTTTTAACCAGTGTTTATTTGAGCCAAAAGGGTTTGCTGTAGACAGGGGCATTTAGATGAAATGTAATGATGAAGAGTATAAAACACAACCGTTTAGCAGAGGATGGTTTCGATCCATCGACCTCTGGGTTATGGGCCCAGCACGCTTCCGCTGCGCCACTCTGCTTATGGTGGAGGATGCTCAGAGTTGAAGTCTAATTACTGCCTGCCTTCTGGTCTATGTCATGTAATTTATCAGCCATTTCTTATCTGTTGGCAACTAAATTATTCTTGGTGCTTTGCAAATGTTTGTTTGTTTTTGTTGAAAATCATGTCTCTGTGGCGCAATCGGTTAGCGCGTTCGGCTGTTAACCGAAAGGTTGGTGGTTCGAGTCCACCCAGGGACGTTGCACCCTTTTGCTTCAGTAGTAAGCTACAGTTGAAGAAGTTTTTGCATTTGTGCTAAGCATCTCCCTCAAGTAAAAGCCATTTTGCTGACGATGTTTTGAATTCACGAGACAAACTGGAGAAAAACCTTCTGGATGAGATAGGATAAACAAAACTTCCTTCGAGCCGGAATTGAACCAGCGACCTAAGGATTGCTAATTTAGAGCTACAGTCCTCCGCTCTACCAGCTGAGCTATCGAAGGATTGTTGAAAGCCCACTAGGTTTGGCCATGGGTGCCACGAGCAGGTGGTAAAAATGATTCATTCAACCCAGCGAAAAAGGAATTCAGCAGTAGTATTGGAGAATGCGGGCATCGATCCCGCTACCTCTCGCATGCTAAGCGAGCGCTCTACCACTTGAGCTAATCCCCCAAACCTGGCAAACATATCGTCAGTTTCACGTCACACCAGGTCACAATTTTCATATACAATCACACATGCCATTGCAAGCTTTTTTTTTTTTTTTTTTTTTTAAGTGTGGATTCCATTTTTGCATACTGGAAGAACATTTAAGGAGTCTACAACGTGATTGGTGCCCTACAAATACAGTTGGGCAACTTTCTAGCAACCCCTTTCTATGTACATGGAGAATCAAATTGGGGACAGTGAAAAAAACTTGCATAGTTTGAAGAAAAAAGTTGCGATGTAGCACAATCCCAAAAAAGAACCATTGACCTTTTATGGCTTTGTTTGTTTATAGAAACTGCTGAGAGGTCGTGAAGGCCTTCTGGTCCTTTGGCACAAGTTGATCCAGGATTCAGGGTTTTGACCAGTAATTTTTGAGCCAAAACGCGTTTGCTTTTGACAGAAGCTACACCAACCAGCACAATACCAATGTTTACCTTGGCATTGCTTTTGTATTGCGGACTAACCCTACTAAGTTTCAAACAATAACTGATGAGCAGCAAATGGTTTAGATGAAGTGTTGAAAAAGCTAAGAACGCTTCTCTTCGTTTTTTTCTCCTTTTTGTGGTTGCTAAACTGTAAGAAAAGAGTAGAGCATGAGCTTGAACACAAAACATTAAAAGAGAATAAACGCAACACCAATGGTGAAAAAGCAAGCCATGCGTTGGCCGGGAATCGAACCCGGGTCAACTGCTTGGAAGGCAGCTATGCTCACCACTATACCACCAACGCTTACGTAAGCGCGCATTTTTTTTTTACATTTTCTGCAATAACAGTAAACGTTCTAGCAAATCCTTTCTAAGTACATGGAGAATCAAACTGGGGGAGAGTGAAAAAAGTTGTGATGTAGCACAATCCCAAGGAGAACCATTGACCTTTTATGGTTTGTTTATAGAAAATTTTGAGACGTCGTAAAGGCCTTCTGGTCCTTTAGCGGCACGAGTTGAACTGGGATTCAGGGTTTTAACCAGTGTTTTTTTGAGCCAAAAGGGTTTGCTGTAGACAGGGGCATTTAGATGAAATGTAATGATGAAGAGTATAAAACACAACCGTTTAGCAGAGGATGGTTTCGATCCATCGACCTCTGGGTTATGGGCCCAGCACGCTTCCGCTGCGCCACTCTGCTTATGGTGGAGGATGCTCAGAGTTGAAGTCTAATTACTGCCTGCCTTCTGGTCTATGTCATGTAATTTATCAGCCATTTCTTATCTGTTGGCAACTAAATTATTCTTGGTGCTTTGCAAATGTTTGTTTGTTTTTGTTGAAAATCATGTCTCTGTGGCGCAATCGGTTAGCGCGTTCGGCTGTTAACCGAAAGGTTGGTGGTTCGAGTCCACCCAGGGACGTTGCACCCTTTTGCTTCAGTAGTAAGCTACAGTTGAAGAAGTTTTTGCATTTGTGCTAAGCATCTCCCTCAAGTAAAAGCCATTTTGCTGACGATGTTTTGAATTCACGAGACAAACTGGAGAAAAACCTTCTGGATGAGATAGGATAAACAAAACTTCCTTCGAGCCGGAATTGAACCAGCGACCTAAGGATTGCTAATTTAGAGCTACAGTCCTCCGCACTACCAGCTGAGCTATCGAAGGATTGTTGAAAGCCCACTAGGTTTGGCCATGGGTGCCACGAGCAGGTGGTAAAAATGATTCATTCAACCCAGCGAAAAAGGAATTCAGCAGTAGTATTGGAGAATGCGGGCATCGATCCCGCTACCTCTCGCATGCTAAGCGAGCGCTCTACCACTTGAGCTAATCCCCCAAACCTGGCAAACATATCGTCAGTTTCACGTCACACCAGGTCACAATTTTCATATACAATCACACATGCCATTGCAAGCTTTTTTTTTTTTTTTTTTTTTTAAGTGTGGATTCCATTTTTGCATACTGGAAGAACATTTAAGGAGTCTACAACGTGATTGGTGCCCTACAAATACAGTTGGGCAACTTTCTAGCAACCCCTTTCTATGTACATGGAGAATCAAATTGGGGACAGTGAAAAAAACTTGCATAGTTTGAAGAAAAAAGTTGCGATGTAGCACAATCCCAAAAAAGAACCATTGACCTTTTATGGCTTTGTTTGTTTATAGAAACTGCTGAGAGGTCGTGAAGGCCTTCTGGTCCTTTGGCACAAGTTGATCCAGGATTCAGGGTTTTGACCAGTAATTTTTGAGCCAAAACGCGTTTGCTTTTGACAGAAGCTACACCAACCAGCACAATACCAATGTTTACCTTGGCATTGCTTTTGTATTGCGGACTAACCCTACTAAGTTTCAAACAATAACTGATGAGCAGCAAATGGTTTAGATGAAGTGTTGAAAAATCTAAGAACGCTTCTCTTCGTTTTTTTCTCCTTTTTGTGGTTGCTAAACTGTAAGAAAAGAGTAGAGCATGAGCTTGAACACAAAACATTAAAAGAGAATAAACGCAACACCAATGGTGAAAAAGCAAGCCATGCGTTGGCCGGGAATCGAACCCGGGTCAACTGCTTGGAAGGCAGCTATGCTCACCACTATACCACCAACGCTTACGTAAGCGCGCATTTTTTTTTTACATTTTCTGCAATAACAGTAAACGTTCTAGCAAATCCTTTCTAAGTACATGGAGAATCAAACTGGGGGAGAGTGAAAAAAGTTGTGATGTAGCACAATCCCAAGGAGAACCATTGACCTTTTATGGTTTGTTTATAGAAAATTTTGAGACGTCGTAAAGGCCTTCTGGTCCTTTAGCGGCACGAGTTGAACTGGGATTCAGGGTTTTAACCAGTGTTTTTTTGAGCCAATAGGGTTTGCTGTAGACAGGGGCATTTAGATGAAATGTAATGATGAAGAGTATAAAACACAACCGTTTAGCAGAGGATGGTTTCGATCCATCGACCTCTGGGTTATGGGCCCAGCACGCTTCCGCTGCGCCACTCTGCTTATGGTGGAGGATGCTCAGAGTTGAAGTCTAATTACTGCCTGCCTTCTGGTCTATGTCATGTAATTTATCAGCCATTTCTTATCTGTTGGCAACTAAATTATTCTTGGTGCTTTGCAAATGTTTGTTTGTTTTTGTTGAAAATCATGTCTCTGTGGCGCAATCGGTTAGCGCGTTCGGCTGTTAACCGAAAGGTTGGTGGTTCGAGTCCACCCAGGGACGTTGCACCCTTTTGCTTCAGTAGTAAGCTACAGTTGAAGAAGTTTTTGCATTTGTGCTAAGCATCTCCCTCAAGTAAAAGCCATTTTGCTGACGATGTTTTGAATTCACGAGACAAACTGGAGAAAAACCTTCTGGATGAGATAGGATAAACAAAACTTCCTTCGAGCCGGAATTGAACCAGCGACCTAAGGATTGCTAATTTAGAGCTACAGTCCTCCGCTCTACCAGCTGAGCTATCGAAGGATTGTTGAAAGCCCACTAGGTTTGGCCATGGGTGCCACGAGCAGGTGGTAAAAATGATTCATTCAACCCAGCAAAAAAGGAATTCAGCAGTAGTATTGGAGAATGCGGGCATCGATCCCGCTACCTCTCGCATGCTAAGCGAGCGCTCTACCACTTGAGCTAATCCCCCAAACCTGGCAAACATATTGTCAGTTTCACGTCACACCAGGTCACAATTTTCATATACAATCACACATGCCATTGCAAGCTTTTTTTTTTTTTTTTTTTTTTAAGTGTGGATTCCATTTTTGCATACTGGAAGAACATTTAAGGAGTCTACAACGTGATTGGTGCCCTACAAATACAGTTGGGCAACTTTCTAGCAACCCCTTTCTATGTACATGGAGAATCAAATTGGGGACAGTGAAAAAAACTTGCATAGTTTGAAGAAAAAAGTTGCGATGTAGCACAATCCCAAAAAAGAACCATTGACCTTTTATGGCTTTGTTTGTTTATAGAAACTGCTGAGAGGTCGTGAAGGCCTTCTGGTCCTTTGGCACAAGTTGATCCAGGATTCAGGGTTTTGACCAGTAATTTTTGAGCCAAAACGCGTTTGCTTTTGACAGAAGCTACACCAACCAGCACAATACCAATGTTTACCTTGGCATTGCTTTTGTATTGCGGACTAACCCTACTAAGTTTCAAACAATAACTGATGAGCAGCAAATGGTTTAGATGAAGTGTTGAAAAATCTAAGAACGCTTCTCTTCGTTTTTTTCTCCTTTTTGTGGTTGCTAAACTGTAAGAAAAGAGTAGAGCATGAGCTTGAACACAAAACATTAAAAGAGAATAAACGCAACACCAATGGTGAAAAAGCAAGCCATGCGTTGGCCGGGAATCGAACCCGGGTCAACTGCTTGGAAGGCAGCTATGCTCACCACTATACCACCAACGCTTACGTAAGCGCGCATTTTTTTTTTACATTTTCTGCAATAACAGTAAACGTTCTAGCAAATCCTTTCTAAGTACATGGAGAATCAAACTGGGGGAGAGTGAAAAAAGTTGTGATGTAGCACAATCCCAAGGAGAACCATTGACCTTTTATGGTTTGTTTATAGAAAATTTTGAGACGTCGTAAAGGCCTTCTGGTCCTTTAGCGGCACGAGTTGAACTGGGATTCAGGGTTTTAACCAGTGTTTTTTTGAGCCAATAGGGTTTGCTGTAGACAGGGGCATTTAGATGAAATGTAATGATGAAGAGTATAAAACACAACCGTTTAGCAGAGGATGGTTTCGATCCATCGACCTCTGGGTTATGGGCCCAGCACGCTTCCGCTGCGCCACTCTGCTTATGGTGGAGGATGCTCAGAGTTGAAGTCTAATTACTGCCTGCCTTCTGGTCTATGTCATGTAATTTATCAGCCATTTCTTATCTGTTGGCAACTAAATTATTCTTGGTGCTTTGCAAATGTTTGTTTGTTTTTGTTGAAAATCATGTTTCTGTGGCGCAATCGGTTAGCGCGTTCGGCTGTTAACCGAAAGGTTGGTGGTTCGAGTCCACCCAGGGACGTTGCACCCTTTTGCTTCAGTAGTAAGCTACAGTTGAAGAAGTTTTTGCATTTGTGCTAAGCATCTCCCTCAAGTAAAAGCCATTTTGCTGACGATGTTTTGAATTCACGAGACAAACTGGAGAAAAACCTTCTGGATGAGATAGGATAAACAAAACTTCCTTCGAGCCGGAATTGAACCAGCGACCTAAGGATTGCTGATTTAGAGCTACAGTCCTCCGCTCTACCAGCTGAGCTATCGAAGGATTGTTGAAAGCCCACTAGGTTTGGCCATGGGTGCCACGAGCAGGTGGTAAAAATGATTCATTCAACCCAGCGAAAAAGGAATTCAGCAGTAGTATTGGAGAATGCGGGCATCGATCCCGCTACCTCTCGCATGCTAAGCGAGCGCTCTACCACTTGAGCTAATCCCCCAAACCTGGCAAACATATCGTCAGTTTCACGTCACACCAGGTCACAATTTTCATATACAATCACACATGCCATTGCAAGCTTTTTTTTTTTTTTTTTTTTTTTTTAAGTGTGGATTCCATTTTTGCATACTGGAAGAACATTTAAGGAGTCTACAACGTGATTGGTGCCCTACAAATACAGTTGGGCAACTTTCTAGCAACCCCTTTCTATGTACATGGAGAATCAAATTGGGGACAGTGAAAAAAACTTGCATAGTTTGAAGAAAAAAGTTGCGATGTAGCACAATCCCAAAAGAGAACCATTGACCTTTTATGGCTTTGTTTGTTTATAGAAACTGCTGAGAGGTCGTGAAGGCCTTCTGGTCCTTTGGCACAAGTTGATCCAGGATTCAGGGTTTTGACCAGTAATTTTTGAGCCAAAACGCGTTTGCTTTTGACAGAAGCTACACCAACCAGCACAATACCAATGTTTACCTTGGCATTGCTTTTGTATTGCGGACTAACCCTACTAAGTTTCAAACAATAACTGATGAGCAGCAAATGGTTTAGATGAAGTGTTGAAAAAGCTAAGAACGCTTCTCTTAGTTTTTTTCTCCTTTTTGTGGTTGCTAAACTGTAAGAGCATGAGCTTGAACACAAAAGAGAACATTAAAAGAGAATAAACGCAACACCAATGGTGAAAAAGCAAGCCATGCGTTGGCCGGGAATCGAACCCGGGTCAACTGCTTGGAAGGCAGCTATGCTCACCACTATACCACCAACGCTTACGTAAGCGCGCATTTTTTTTTTACATTTTCTGCAATAACAGTAAACGTTCTAGCAAATCCTTTCTAAGTACATGGAGAATCAAACTGGGGGAGAGTGAAAAAAGTTGTGATGTAGCACAATCCCAAGGAGAACCATTGACCTTTTATGGTTTGTTTATAGAAAATTTTGAGACGTCGTAAAGGCCTTCTGGTCCTTTAGCGGCACGAGTTGAACTGGGATTCAGGGTTTTAACCAGTGTTTTTTTGAGCCAAAAGGGTTTGCTGTAGACAGGGGCATTTAGATGAAATGTAATGATGAAGAGTATAAAACACAACCGTTTAGCAGAGGATGGTTTCGATCCATCGACCTCTGGGTTATGGGCCCAGCACGCTTCCGCTGCGCCACTCTGCTTATGGTGGAGGATGCTCAGAGTTGAAGTCTAATTACTGCCTGCCTTCTGGTCTATGTCATGTAATTTATCAGCCATTTCTTATCTGTTGGCAACTAAATTATTCTTGGTGCTTTGCAAATGTTTGTTTGTTTTTGTTGAAAATCATGTCTCTGTGGCGCAATCGGTTAGCGCGTTCGGCTGTTAACCGAAAGGTTGGTGGTTCGAGTCCACCCAGGGACGTTGCACCCTTTTGCTTCAGTAGTAAGCTACAGTTGAAGAAGTTTTTGCATTTGTGCTAAGCATCTCCCTCAAGTAAAAGCCATTTTGCTGACGATGTTTTGAATTCACGAGACAAACTGGAGAAAAACCTTCTGGATGAGATAGGATAAACAAAACTTCCTTCGAGCCGGAATTGAACCAGCGACCTAAGGATTGCTAATTTAGAGCTACAGTCCTCCGCTCTACCAGCTGAGCTATCGAAGGATTGTTGAAAGCCCACTAGGTTTGGCCATGGGTGCCACGAGCAGGTGGTAAAAATGATTCATTCAACCCAGCGAAAAAGGAATTCAGCAGTAGTATTGGAGAATGCGGGCATCGATCCTGCTACCTCTCGCATGCTAAGCGAGCGCTCTACCACTTGAGCTAATCCCCCAAACCTGGCAAACATATTGTCAGTTTCACGTCACACCAGGTCACAATTTTCATATACAATCACACATGCCATTGCAAGCTTTTTTTTTTTTTTTTTTTTTTTAAGTGTGGATTCCATTTTTGCATACTGGAAGAACATTTAAGGAGTCTACAACGTGATTGGTGCCCTACAAATACAGTTGGGCAACTTTCTAGCAACCCCTTTCTATGTACATGGAGAATCAAATTGGGGACAGTGAAAAAAACTTGCATAGTTTGAAGAAAAAAGTTGCGATGTAGCACAATCCCAAAAGAGAACCATTGACCTTTTATGGCTTTGTTTGTTTATAGAAACTGCTGAGAGGTCGTGAAGGCCTTCTGGTCCTTTGGCACAAGTTGATCCAGGATTCAGGGTTTTGACCAGTAATTTTTGAGCCAAAACGCGTTTGCTTTTGACAGAAGCTACACCAACCAGCACAATACCAATGTTTACCTTGGCATTGCTTTTGTATTGCGGACTAACCCTACTAAGTTTCAAACAATAACTGATGAGCAGCAAATGGTTTAGATGAAGTGTTGAAAAAGCTAAGAACGCTTCTCTTCGTTTTTTTCTCCTTTTTGTGGTTGCTAAACTGTAAGAAGAGAGTAGAGCATGAGCTTGAACACAAAAGAGAACATTAAAAGAGAATAAACGCAACACCAATGGTGAAAAAGCAAGCCATGCGTTGGCCGGGAATCGAACCCGGGTCAACTGCTTGGAAGGCAGCTATGCTCACCACTATACCACCAACGCTTACGTAAGCGCGCATTTTTTTTTTACATTTTCTGCAATAACAGTAAACGTTCTAGCAAATCCTTTCTAAGTACATGGAGAATCAAACTGGGGGAGAGTGAAAAAAGTTGTGATGTAGCACAATCCCAAGGAGAACCATTGACCTTTTATGGTTTGTTTATAGAAAATTTTGAGACGTCGTAAAGGCCTTCTGGTCCTTTAGCGGCACGAGTTGAACTGGGATTCAGGGTTTTAACCAGTGTTTTTTTGAGCCAAAAGGGTTTGCTGTAGACAGGGGCATTTAGATGAAATGTAATGATGAAGAGTATAAAACACAACCGTTTAGCAGAGGATGGTTTCGATCCATCGACCTCTGGGTTATGGGCCCAGCACGCTTCCGCTGCGCCACTCTGCTTATGGTGGAGGATGCTCAGAGTTGAAGTCTAATTACTGCCTGCCTTCTGGTCTATGTCATGTAATTTATCAGCCATTTCTTATCTGTTGGCAACTAAATTATTCTTGGTGCTTTGCAAATGTTTGTTTGTTTTTGTTGAAAATCATGTCTCTGTGGCGCAATCGGTTAGCGCGTTCGGCTGTTAACCGAAAGGTTGGTGGTTCGAGTCCACCCAGGGACGTTGCACCCTTTTGCTTCAGTAGTAAGCTACAGTTGAAGAAGTTTTTGCATTTGTGCTAAGCATCTCCCTCAAGTAAAAGCCATTTTGCTGACGATGTTTTGAATTCACGAGACAAACTGGAGAAAAACCTTCTGGATGAGATAGGATAAACAAAACTTCCTTCGAGCCGGAATTGAACCAGCGACCTAAGGATTGCTAATTTAGAGCTACAGTCCTCCGCTCTACCAGCTGAGCTATCGAAAGATTGTTGAAAGCCCACTAGGTTTGGCCATGGGTGCCACGAGCAGGTGGTAAAAATGATTCATTCAACCCAGCGAAAAAGGAATTCAGCAGTAGTATTGGAGAATGCGGGCATCGATCCTGCTACCTCTCGCATGCTAAGCGAGCGCTCTACCACTTGAGCTAATCCCCCAAACCTGGCAAACATATCGTCAGTTTCACGTCACACCAGGTCACAATTTTCATATACAATCACACATGCCATTGCAAGCTTTTTTTTTTTTTTTTTTTTTTTAAGTGTGGATTCCATTTTTGCATACTGGAAGAACATTTAAGGAGTCTACAACGTGATTGGTGCCCTACAAATACAGTTGGGCAACTTTCTAGCAACCCCTTTCTATGTACATGGAGAATCAAATTGGGGACAGTGAAAAAAACTTGCATAGTTTGAAGAAAAAAGTTGCGATGTAGCACAATCCCAAAAGAGAACCATTGACCTTTTATGGCTTTGTTTGTTTATAGAAACTGCTGAGAGGTCGTGAAGGCCTTCTGGTCCTTTGGCACAAGTTGATCCAGGATTCAGGGTTTTGACCAGTAATTTTTGAGCCAAAACGCGTTTGCTTTTGACAGAAGCTACACCAACCAGCACAATACCAATGTTTACCTTGGCATTGCTTTTGTATTGCGGACTAACCCTACTAAGTTTCAAACAATAACTGATGAGCAGCAAATGGTTTAGATGAAGTGTTGAAAAAGCTAAGAACGCTTCTCTTCGTTTTTTTCTCCTTTTTGTGGTTGCTAAACTGTAAGAAGAGAGTAGAGCATGAGCTTGAACACAAAAGAGAACATTAAAAGAGAATAAACGCAACACCAATGGTGAAAAAGCAAGCCATGCGTTGGCCGGGAATCGAACCCGGGTCAACTGCTTGGAAGGCAGCTATGCTCACCACTATACCACCAACGCTTACGTAAGCGCGCATTTTTTTTTTACATTTTCTGCAATAACAGTAAACGTTCTAGCAAATCCTTTCTAAGTACATGGAGAATCAAACTGGGGGAGAGTGAAAAAAGTTGTGATGTAGCACAATCCCAAGGAGAACCATTGACCTTTTATGGTTTGTTTATAGAAAATTTTGAGACGTCGTAAAGGCCTTCTGGTCCTTTAGCGGCACGAGTTGAACTGGGATTCAGGGTTTTAACCAGTGTTTTTTTGAGCCAATAGGGTTTGCTGTAGACAGGGGCATTTAGATGAAATGTAATGATGAAGAGTATAAAACACAACCGTTTAGCAGAGGATGGTTTCGATCCATCGACCTCTGGGTTATGGGCCCAGCACGCTTCCGCTGCGCCACTCTGCTTATGGTGGAGGATGCTCAGAGTTGAAGTCTAATTACTGCCTGCCTTCTGGTCTATGTCATGTAATTTATCAGCCATTTCTTATCTGTTGGCAACTAAATTATTCTTGGTGCTTTGCAAATGTTTGTTTGTTTTTGTTGAAAATCATGTCTCTGTGGCGCAATCGGTTAGCGCGTTCGGCTGTTAACCGAAAGGTTGGTGGTTCGAGTCCACCCAGGGACGTTGCACCCTTTTGCTTCAGTAGTAAGCTACAGTTGAAGAAGTTTTTGCATTTGTGCTAAGCATCTCCCTCAAGTAAAAGCCATTTTGCTGACGATGTTTTGAATTCACGAGACAAACTGGAGAAAAACCTTCTGGATGAGATAGGATAAACAAAACTTCCTTCGAGCCGGAATTGAACCAGCGACCTAAGGATTGCTAATTTAGAGCTACAGTCCTCCGCTCTACCAGCTGAGCTATCGAAGGATTGTTGAAAGCCCACTAGGTTTGGCCATGGGTGCCACGAGCAGGTGGTAAAAATGATTCATTCAACCCAGCGAAAAAGGAATTCAGCAGTAGTATTGGAGAATGCGGGCATCGATCCTGCTACCTCTCGCATGCTAAGCGAGCGCTCTACCACTTGAGCTAATCCCCCAAACCTGGCAAACATATCGTCAGTTTCACGTCACACCAGGTCACAATTTTCATATACAATCACACATGCCATTGCAAGCTTTTTTTTTTTTTTTTTTTTTTAAGTGTGGATTCCATTTTTGCATACTGGAAGAACATTTAAGGAGTCTACAACGTGATTGGTGCCCTACAAATACAGTTGGGCAACTTTCTAGCAACCCCTTTCTATGTACATGGAGAATCAAATTGGGGACAGTGAAAAAAACTTGCATAGTTTGAAGAAAAAAGTTGCGATGTAGCACAATCCCAAAAGAGAACCATTGACCTTTTATGGCTTTGTTTGTTTATAGAAACTGCTGAGAGGTCGTGAAGGCCTTCTGGTCCTTTGGCACAAGTTGATCCAGGATTCAGGGTTTTGACCAGTAATTTTTGAGCCAAAACGCGTTTGCTTTTGACAGAAGCTACACCAACCAGCACAATACCAATGTTTACCTTGGCATTGCTTTTGTATTGCGGACTAACCCTACTAAGTTTCAAACAATAACTGATGAGCAGCAAATGGTTTAGATGAAGTGTTGAAAAAGCTAAGAACGCTTCTCTTCGTTTTTTTCTCCTTTTTGTGGTTGCTAAACTGTAAGAAGAGAGTAGAGCATGAGCTTGAACACAAAAGAGAACATTAAAAGAGAATAAACGCAACACCAATGGTGAAAAAGCAAGCCATGCGTTGGCCGGGAATCGAACCCGGGTCAACTGCTTGGAAGGCAGCTATGCTCACCACTATACCACCAACGCTTACGTAAGCGCGCATTTTTTTTTTACATTTTCTGCAATAACAGTAAACGTTCTAGCAAATCCTTTCTAAGTACATGGAGAATCAAACTGGGGGAGAGTGAAAAAAGTTGTGATGTAGCACAATCCCAAGGAGAACCATTGACCTTTTATGGTTTGTTTATAGAAAATTTTGAGACGTCGTAAAGGCCTTCTGGTCCTTTAGCGGCACGAGTTGAACTGGGATTCAGGGTTTTAACCAGTGTTTTTTTGAGCCAATAGGGTTTGCTGTAGACAGGGGCATTTAGATGAAATGTAATGATGAAGAGTATAAAACACAACCGTTTAGCAGAGGATGGTTTCGATCCATCGACCTCTGGGTTATGGGCCCAGCACGCTTCCGCTGCGCCACTCTGCTTATGGTGGAGGATGCTCAGAGTTGAAGTCTAATTACTGCCTGCCTTCTGGTCTATGTCATGTAATTTATCAGCCATTTCTTATCTGTTGGCAACTAAATGATTCTTGGTGCTTTGCAAATGTTTGTTTGTTTTTGTTGAAAATCATGTCTCTGTGGCGCAATCGGTTAGCGCGTTCGGCTGTTAACCGAAAGGTTGGTGGTTCGAGTCCACCCAGGGACGTTGCACCCTTTTGCTTCAGTAGTAAGCTACAGTTGAAGAAGTTTTTGCATTTGTGCTAAGCATCTCCCTCAAGTAAAAGCCATTTTGCTGACGATGTTTTGAATTCACGAGACAAACTGGAGAAAAACCTTCTGGATGAGATAGGATAAACAAAACTTCCTTCGAGCCGGAATTGAACCAGCGACCTAAGGATTGCTAATTTAGAGCTACAGTCCTCCGCTCTACCAGCTGAGCTATCGAAGGATTGTTGAAAGCCCACTAGGTTTGGCCATGGGTGCCACGAGCAGGTGGTAAAAATGATTCATTCAACCCAGCGAAAAAGGAATTCAGCAGTAGTATTGGAGAATGCGGGCATCGATCCTGCTACCTCTCGCATGCTAAGCGAGCGCTCTACCACTTGAGCTAATCCCCCAAACCTGGCAAACATATCGTCAGTTTCACGTCACACCAGGTCACAATTTTCATATACAATCACACATGCCATTGCAAGCTTTTTTTTTTTTTTTTTTTTTTAAGTGTGGATTCCATTTTTGCATACTGGAAGAACATTTAAGGAGTCTACAACGTGATTGGTGCCCTACAAATACAGTTGGGCAACTTTCTAGCAACCCCTTTCTATGTACATGGAGAATCAAATTGGGGACAGTGAAAAAAACTTGCATAGTTTGAAGAAAAAAGTTGCGATGTAGCACAATCCCAAAAGAGAACCATTGACCTTTTATGGCTTTGTTTGTTTATAGAAACTGCTGAGAGGTCGTGAAGGCCTTCTGGTCCTTTGGCACAAGTTGATCCAGGATTCAGGGTTTTGACCAGTAATTTTTGAGCCAAAACGCGTTTGCTTTTGACAGAAGCTACACCAACCAGCACAATACCAATGTTTACCTTGGCATTGCTTTTGTATTGCGGACTAACCCTACTAAGTTTCAAACAATAACTGATGAGCAGCAAATGGTTTAGATGAAGTGTTGAAAAAGCTAAGAACGCTTCTCTTCGTTTTTTTCTCCTTTTTGTGGTTGCTAAACTGTAAGAAGAGAGTAGAGCATGAGCTTGAACACAAAAGAGAACATTAAAAGAGAATAAACGCAACACCAATGGTGAAAAAGCAAGCCATGCGTTGGCCGGGAATCGAACCCGGGTCAACTGCTTGGAAGGCAGCTATGCTCACCACTATACCACCAACGCTTACGTAAGCGCGCATTTTTTTTTTACATTTTCTGCAATAACAGTAAACGTTCTAGCAAATCCTTTCTAAGTACATGGAGAATCAAACTGGGGGAGAGTGAAAAAAGTTGTGATGTAGCACAATCCCAAGGAGAACCATTGACCTTTTATGGTTTGTTTATAGAAAATTTTGAGACGTCGTAAAGGCCTTCTGGTCCTTTAGCGGCATGAGTTGAACTGGGATTCAGGGTTTTAACCAGTGTTTTTTTGAGCCAATAGGGTTTGCTGTAGACAGGGGCATTTAGATGAAATGTAATGATGAAGAGTATAAAACACAACCGTTTAGCAGAGGATGGTTTCGATCCATCGACCTCTGGGTTATGGGCCCAGCACGCTTCCGCTGCGCCACTCTGCTTATGGTGGAGGATGCTCAGAGTTGAAGTCTAATTACTGCCTGCCTTCTGGTCTATGTCATGTAATTTATCAGCCATTTCTTATCTGTTGGCAACTAAATGATTCTTGGTGCTTTGCAAATGTTTGTTTGTTTTTGTTGAAAATCATGTCTCTGTGGCGCAATCGGTTAGCGCGTTCGGCTGTTAACCGAAAGGTTGGTGGTTCGAGTCCACCCAGGGACGTTGCACCCTTTTGCTTCAGTAGTAAGCTACAGTTGAAGAAGTTTTTGCATTTGTGCTAAGCATCTCCCTCAAGTAAAAGCCATTTTGCTGACGATGTTTTGAATTCACGAGACAAACTGGAGAAAAACCTTCTGGATGAGATAGGATAAACAAAACTTCCTTCGAGCCGGAATTGAACCAGCGACCTAAGGATTGCTAATTTAGAGCTACAGTCCTCCGCTCTACCAGCTGAGCTATCGAAGGATTGTTGAAAGCCCACTAGGTTTGGCCATGGGTGCCACGAGCAGGTGGTAAAAATGATTCATTCAACCCAGCGAAAAAGGAATTCAGCAGTAGTATTGGAGAATGCGGGCATCGATCCTGCTACCTCTCGCATGCTAAGCGAGCGCTCTACCACTTGAGCTAATCCCCCAAACCTGGCAAACATATCGTCAGTTTCACGTCACACCAGGTCACAATTTTCATATACAATCACACATGCCATTGCAAGCTTTTTTTTTTTTTTTTTTTTTTAAGTGTGGATTCCATTTTTGCATACTGGAAGAACATTTAAGGAGTCTACAACGTGATTGGTGCCCTACAAATACAGTTGGGCAACTTTCTAGCAACCCCTTTCTATGTACATGGAGAATCAAATTGGGGACAGTGAAAAAAACTTGCATAGTTTGAAGAAAAAAGTTGCGATGTAGCACAATCCCAAAAGAGAACCATTGACCTTTTATGGCTTTGTTTGTTTATAGAAACTGCTGAGAGGTCGTGAAGGCCTTCTGGTCCTTTGGCACAAGTTGATCCAGGATTCAGGGTTTTGACCAGTAATTTTTGAGCCAAAACGCGTTTGCTTTTGACAGAAGCTACACCAACCAGCACAATACCAATGTTTACCTTGGCATTGCTTTTGTATTGCGGACTAACCCTACTAAGTTTCAAACAATAACTGATGAGCAGCAAATGGTTTAGATGAAGTGTTGAAAAAGCTAAGAACGCTTCTCTTCGTTTTTTTCTCCTTTTTGTGGTTGCTAAACTGTAAGAAGAGAGTAGAGCATGAGCTTGAACACAAAAGAGAACATTAAAAGAGAATAAACGCAACACCAATGGTGAAAAAGCAAGCCATGCGTTGGCCGGGAATCGAACCCGGGTCAACTGCTTGGAAGGCAGCTATGCTCACCACTATACCACCAACGCTTACGTAAGCGCGCATTTTTTTTTTACATTTTCTGCAATAACAGTAAACGTTCTAGCAAATCCTTTCTAAGTACATGGAGAATCAAACTGGGGGAGAGTGAAAAAAGTTGTGATGTAGCACAATCCCAAGGAGAACCATTGACCTTTTATGGTTTGTTTATAGAAAATTTTGAGACGTCGTAAAGGCCTTCTGGTCCTTTAGCGGCATGAGTTGAACTGGGATTCAGGGTTTTAACCAGTGTTTTTTTGAGCCAATAGGGTTTGCTGTAGACAGGGGCATTTAGATGAAATGTAATGATGAAGAGTATAAAACACAACCGTTTAGCAGAGGATGGTTTCGATCCATCGACCTCTGGGTTATGGGCCCAGCACGCTTCCGCTGCGCCACTCTGCTTATGGTGGAGGATGCTCAGAGTTGAAGTCTAATTACTGCCTGCCTTCTGGTCTATGTCATGTAATTTATCAGCCATTTCTTATCTGTTGGCAACTAAATGATTCTTGGTGCTTTGCAAATGTTTGTTTGTTTTTGTTGAAAATCATGTCTCTGTGGCGCAATCGGTTAGCGCGTTCGGCTGTTAACCGAAAGGTTGGTGGTTCGAGTCCACCCAGGGACGTTGCACCCTTTTGCTTCAGTAGTAAGCTACAGTTGAAGAAGTTTTTGCATTTGTGCTAAGCATCTCCCTCAAGTAAAAGCCATTTTGCTGACGATGTTTTGAATTCACGAGACAAACTGGAGAAAAACCTTCTGGATGAGATAGGATAAACAAAACTTCCTTCGAGCCGGAATTGAACCAGCGACCTAAGGATTGCTAATTTAGAGCTACAGTCCTCCGCTCTACCAGCTGAGCTATCGAAGGATTGTTGAAAGCCCACTAGGTTTGGCCATGGGTGCCACGAGCAGGTGGTAAAAATGATTCATTCAACCCAGCGAAAAAGGAATTCAGCAGTAGTATTGGAGAATGCGGGCATCGATCCCGCTACCTCTCGCATGCTAAGCGAGCGCTCTACCACTTGAGCTAATCCCCCAAACCTGGCAAACATATCGTCAGTTTCACGTCACACCAGGTCACAATTTTCATATACAATCACACATGCCATTGCAAGCTTTTTTTTTTTTTTTTTTTTAAGTGTGGATTCCATTTTTGCATACTGGAAGAACATTTAAGGAGTCTACAACGTGATTGGTGCCCTACAAATACAGTTGGGCAACTTTCTAGCAACCCCTTTCTATGTACATGGAGAATCAAATTGGGGACAGTGAAAAAAACTTGCATAGTTTGAAGAAAAAAGTTGCGATGTAGCACAATCCCAAAAGAGAACCATTGACCTTTTATGGCTTTGTTTGTTTATAGAAACTGCTGAGAGGTCGTGAAGGCCTTCTGGTCCTTTGGCACAAGTTGATCCAGGATTCAGGGTTTTGACCAGTAATTTTTGAGCCAAAACGCGTTTGCTTTTGACAGAAGCTACACCAACCAGCACAATACCAATGTTTACCTTGGCATTGCTTTTGTATTGCGGACTAACCCTACTAAGTTTCAAACAATAACTGATGAGCAGCAAATGGTTTAGATGAAGTGTTGAAAAAGCTAAGAACGCTTCTCTTCGTTTTTTTCTCCTTTTTGTGGTTGCTAAACTGTAAGAAGAGAGTAGAGCATGAGCTTGAACACAAAAGAGAACATTAAAAGAGAATAAACGCAACACCAATGGTGAAAAAGCAAGCCATGCGTTGGCCGGGAATCGAACCCGGGTCAACTGCTTGGAAGGCAGCTATGCTCACCACTATACCACCAACGCTTACGTAAGCGCGCATTTTTTTTTTACATTTTCTGCAATAACAGTAAACGTTCTAGCAACTCCTTTCTAAGTACATGGAGAATCAAACTGGGGGAGAGTGAAAAAAGTTGTGATGTAGCACAATCCCAAGGAGAACCATTGACCTTTTATGGTTTGTTTATAGAAAATTTTGAGACGTCGTAAAGGCCTTCTGGTCCTTTAGCGGCATGAGTTGAACTGGGATTCAGGGTTTTAACCAGTGTTTTTTTGAGCCAATAGGGTTTGCTGTAGACAGGGGCATTTAGATGAAATGTAATGATGAAGAGTATAAAACACAACCGTTTAGCAGAGGATGGTTTCGATCCATCGACCTCTGGGTTATGGGCCCAGCACGCTTCCGCTGCGCCACTCTGCTTATGGTGGAGGATGCTCAGAGTTGAAGTCTAATTACTGCCTGCCTTCTGGTCTATGTCATGTAATTTATCAGCCATTTCTTATCTGTTGGCAACTAAATTATTCTTGGTGCTTTGCAAATGTTTGTTTGTTTTTGTTGAAAATCATGTCTCTGTGGCGCAATCGGTTAGCGCGTTCGGCTGTTAACCGAAAGGTTGGTGGTTCGAGTCCACCCAGGGACGTTGCACCCTTTTGCTTCAGTAGTAAGCTACAGTTGAAGAAGTTTTTGCATTTGTGCTAAGCATCTCCCTCAAGTAAAAGCCATTTTGCTGACGATGTTTTGAATTCACGAGACAAACTGGAGAAAAACCTTCTGGATGAGATAGGATAAACAAAACTTCCTTCGAGCCGGAATTGAACCAGCGACCTAAGGATTGCTAATTTAGAGCTACAGTCCTCCGCTCTACCAGCTGAGCTATCGAAGGATTGTTGAAAGCCCACTAGGTTTGGCCATGGGTGCCACGAGCAGGTGGTAAAAATGATTCATTCAACCCAGCGAAAAAGGAATTCAGCAGTAGTATTGGAGAATGCGGGCATCGATCCTGCTACCTCTCGCATGCTAAGCGAGCGCTCTACCACTTGAGCTAATCCCCCAAACCTGGCAAACATATCGTCAGTTTCACGTCACACCAGGTCACAATTTTCATATACAATCACACATGCCATTGCAAGCTTTTTTTTTTTTTTTTTTTTTTTAAGTGTGGATTCCATTTTTGCATACTGGAAGAACATTTAAGGAGTCTACAACGTGATTGGTGCCCTACAAATACAGTTGGGCAACTTTCTAGCAACCCCTTTCTATGTACATGGAGAATCAAATTGGGGACAGTGAAAAAAACTTGCATAGTTTGAAGAAAAAAGTTGCGATGTAGCACAATCCCAAAAGAGAACCATTGACCTTTTATGGCTTTGTTTGTTTATAGAAACTGCTGAGAGGTCGTGAAGGCCTTCTGGTCCTTTGGCACAAGTTGATCCAGGATTCAGGGTTTTGACCAGTAATTTTTGAGCCAAAACGCGTTTGCTTTTGACAGAAGCTACACCAACCAGCACAATACCAATGTTTACCTTGGCATTGCTTTTGTATTGCGGACTAACCCTACTAAGTTTCAAACAATAACTGATGAGCAGCAAATGGTTTAGATGAAGTGTTGAAAAAGCTAAGAACGCTTCTCTTCGTTTTTTTCTCCTTTTTGTGGTTGCTAAACTGTAAGAAGAGAGTAGAGCATGAGCTTGAACACAAAAGAGAACATTAAAAGAGAATAAACGCAACACCAATGGTGAAAAAGCAAGCCATGCGTTGGCCGGGAATCGAACCCGGGTCAACTGCTTGGAAGGCAGCTATGCTCACCACTATACCACCAACGCTTACGTAAGCGCGCATTTTTTTTTTACATTTTCTGCAATAACAGTAAACGTTCTAGCAAATCCTTTCTAAGTACATGGAGAATCAAACTGGGGGAGAGTGAAAAAAGTTGTGATGTAGCACAATCCCAAGGAGAACCATTGACCTTTTATGGTTTGTTTATAGAAAATTTTGAGACGTCGTAAAGGCCTTCTGGTCCTTTAGCGGCATGAGTTGAACTGGGATTCAGGGTTTTAACCAGTGTTTTTTTGAGCCAATAGGGTTTGCTGTAGACAGGGGCATTTAGATGAAATGTAATGATGAAGAGTATAAAACACAACCGTTTAGCAGAGGATGGTTTCGATCCATCGACCTCTAGGTTATGGGCCCAGCACGCTTCCGCTGCGCCACTCTGCTTATGGTGGAGGATGCTCAGAGTTGAAGTCTAATTACTGCCTGCCTTCTGGTCTATGTCATGTAATTTATCAGCCATTTCTTATCTGTTGGCAACTAAATTATTCTTGGTGCTTTGCAAATGTTTGTTTGTTTTTGTTGAAAATCATGTCTCTGTGGCGCAATCGGTTAGCGCGTTCGGCTGTTAACCGAAAGGTTGGTGGTTCGAGTCCACCCAGGGACGTTGCACCCTTTTGCTTCAGTAGTAAGCTACAGTTGAAGAAGTTTTTGCATTTGTGCTAAGCATCTCCCTCAAGTAAAAGCCATTTTGCTGACGATGTTTTGAATTCACGAGACAAACTGGAGAAAAACCTTCTGGATGAGATAGGATAAACAAAACTTCCTTCGAGCCGGAATTGAACCAGCGACCTAAGGATTGCTAATTTAGAGCTACAGTCCTCCGCTCTACCAGCTGAGCTATCGAAGGATTGTTGAAAGCCCACTAGGTTTGGCCATGGGTGCCACGAGCAGGTGGTAAAAATGATTCATTCAACCCAGCGAAAAAGGAATTCAGCAGTAGTATTGGAGAATGCGGGCATCGATCCCGCTACCTCTCGCATGCTAAGCGAGCGCTCTACCACTTGAGCTAATCCCCCAAACCTGGCAAACATATCGTCAGTTTCACGTCACACCAGGTCACAATTTTCATATACAATCACACATGCCATTGCAAGCTTTTTTTTTTTTTTTTTTTTTTTAAGTGTGGATTCCATTTTTGCATACTGGAAGAACATTTAAGGAGTCTACAACGTGATTGGTGCCCTACAAATACAGTTGGGCAACTTTCTAGCAACCCCTTTCTATGTACATGGAGAATCAAATTGGGGACAGTGAAAAAAACTTGCATAGTTTGAAGAAAAAAGTTGCGATGTAGCACAATCCCAAAAGAGAACCATTGACCTTTTATGGCTTTGTTTGTTTATAGAAACTGCTGAGAGGTCGTGAAGGCCTTCTGGTCCTTTGGCACAAGTTGATCCAGGATTCAGGGTTTTGACCAGTAATTTTTGAGCCAAAACGCGTTTGCTTTTGACAGAAGCTACACCAACCAGCACAATACCAATGTTTACCTTGGCATTGCTTTTGTATTGCGGACTAACCCTACTAAGTTTCAAACAATAACTGATGAGCAGCAAATGGTTTAGATGAAGTGTTGAAAAAGCTAAGAACGCTTCTCTTCGTTTTTTTCTCCTTTTTGTGGTTGCTAAACTGTAAGAAGAGAGTAGAGCATGAGCTTGAACACAAAAGAGAACATTAAAAGAGAATAAACGCAACACCAATGGTGAAAAAGCAAGCCATGCGTTGGCCGGGAATCGAACCCGGGTCAACTGCTTGGAAGGCAGCGATGCTCACCACTATACCACCAACGCTTACGTAAGCGCGCATTTTTTTTTTACATTTTCTGCAATAACAGTAAACGTTCTAGCAAATCCTTTCTAAGTACATGGAGAATCAAACTGGGGGAGAGTGAAAAAAGTTGTGATGTAGCACAATCCCAAGGAGAACCATTGACCTTTTATGGTTTGTTTATAGAAAATTTTGAGACGTCGTAAAGGCCTTCTGGTCCTTTAGCGGCACGAGTTGAACTGGGATTCAGGGTTTTAACCAGTGTTTTTTTGAGCCAAAAGGGTTTGCTGTAGACAGGGGCATTTAGATGAAATGTAATGATGAAGAGTATAAAACACAACCGTTTAGCAGAGGATGGTTTCGATCCATCGACCTCTGGGTTATGGGCCCAGCACGCTTCCGCTGCGCCACTCTGCTTATGGTGGAGGATGCTCAGAGTTGAAGTCTAATTACTGCCTGCCTTCTGGTCTATGTCATGTAATTTATCAGCCATTTCTTATCTGTTGGCAACTAAATTATTCTTGGTGCTTTGCAAATGTTTGTTTGTTTTTGTTGAAAATCATGTCTCTGTGGCGCAATCGGTTAGCGCGTTCGGCTGTTAACCGAAAGGTTGGTGGTTCGAGTCCACCCAGGGACGTTGCACCCTTTTGCTTCAGTAGTAAGCTACAGTTGAAGAAGTTTTTGCATTTGTGCTAAGCATCTCCCTCAAGTAAAAGCCATTTTGCTGACGATGTTTTGAATTCACGAGACAAACTGGAGAAAAACCTTCTGGATGAGATAGGATAAACAAAACTTCCTTCGAGCCGGAATTGAACCAGCGACCTAAGGATTGCTAATTTAGAGCTACAGTCCTCCGCTCTACCAGCTGAGCTATCGAAGGATTGTTGAAAGCCCACTAGGTTTGGCCATGGGTGCCACGAGCAGGTGGTAAAAATGATTCATTCAACCCAGCGAAAAAGGAATTCAGCAGTAGTATTGGAGAATGCGGGCATCGATCCCGCTACCTCTCGCATGCTAAGCGAGCGCTCTACCACTTGAGCTAATCCCCCAAACCTGGCAAACATATCGTCAGTTTCACGTCACACCAGGTCACAATTTTCATATACAATCACACATGCCATTGCAAGCTTTTTTTTTTTTTTTAAGTGTGGATTCCATTTTTGCATACTGGAAGAACATTTAAGGAGTCTACAACGTGATTGGTGCCCTACAAATACAGTTGGGCAACTTTCTAGCAACCCCTTTCTATGTACATGGAGAATCAAATTGGGGACAGTGAAAAAAACTTGCATAGTTTGAAGAAAAAAGTTGCGATGTAGCACAATCCCAAAAGAGAACCATTGACCTTTTATGGCTTTGTTTGTTTATAGAAACTGCTGAGAGGTCGTGAAGGCCTTCTGGTCCTTTGGCACAAGTTGATCCAGGATTCAGGGTTTTGACCAGTAATTTTTGAGCCAAAACGCGTTTGCTTTTGACAGAAGCTACACCAACCAGCACAATACCAATGTTTACCTTGGCATTGCTTTTGTATTGCGGACTAACCCTACTAAGTTTCAAACAATAACTGATGAGCAGCAAATGGTTTAGATGAAGTGTTGAAAAAGCTAAGAACGCTTCTCTTCGTTTTTTTCTCCTTTTTGTGGTTGCTAAACTGTAAGAGCATGAGCTTGAACACAAAAGAGAACATTAAAAGAGAATAAACGCAACACCAATGGTGAAAAAGCAAGCCATGCGTTGGCCGGGAATCGAACCCGGGTCAACTGCTTGGAAGGCAGCTATGCTCACCACTATACCACCAACGCTTACGTAAGCGCGCATTTTTTTTTTACATTTTCTGCAATAACAGTAAACGTTCTAGCAAATCCTTTCTAAGTACATGGAGAATCAAAC
Organism: Ranitomeya imitator; assembly: GCF_032444005.1. Lineage (NCBI taxonomy): Eukaryota > Metazoa > Chordata > Amphibia > Anura > Dendrobatidae > Ranitomeya > Ranitomeya imitator. The sequence goes on from NW_027194831.1 coordinate 67,977, forward strand.
TGGGGGAGAGTGAAAAAAGTTGTGATGTAGCACAATCCCAAGGAGAACCATTGACCTTTTATGGTTTGTTTATAGAAAATTTTGAGACGTCGTAAAGGCCTTCTGGTCCTTTAGCGGCACGAGTTGAACTGGGATTCAGGGTTTTAACCAGTGTTTTTTTGAGCCAAAAGGGTTTGCTGTAGACAGGGGCATTTAGATGAAATGTAATGATGAAGAGTATAAAACACAACCGTTTAGCAGAGGATGGTTTCGATCCATCGACCTCTGGGTTATGGGCCCAGCACGCTTCCGCTGCGCCACTCTGCTTATGGTGGAGGATGCTCAGAGTTGAAGTCTAATTACTGCCTGCCTTCTGGTCTATGTCATGTAATTTATCAGCCATTTCTTATCTGTTGGCAACTAAATTATTCTTGGTGCTTTGCAAATGTTTGTTTGTTTTTGTTGAAAATCATGTCTCTGTGGCGCAATCGGTTAGCGCGTTCGGCTGTTAACCGAAAGGTTGGCGGTTCGAGTCCACCCAGGGACGTTGCACCCTTTTGCTTCAGTAGTAAGCTACAGTTGAAGAAGTTTTTGCATTTGTGCTAAGCATCTCCCTCAAGTAAAAGCCATTTTGCTGACGATGTTTTGAATTCACGAGACAAACTGGAGAAAAACCTTCTGGATGAGATAGGATAAACAAAACTTCCTTCGAGCCGGAATTGAACCAGCGACCTAAGGATTGCTAATTTAGAGCTACAGTCCTCTGCTCTACCAGCTGAGCTATCGAAGGATTGTTGAAAGCCCACTAGGTTTGGCCATGGGTGCCACGAGCAGGTGGTAAAAATGATTCATTCAACCCAGCGAAAAAGGAATTCAGCAGTAGTATTGGAGAATGCGGGCATCGATCCTTCTACCTCTCGCATGCTAAGCGAGCGCTCTACCACTTGAGCTAATCCCCCAAACCTGGCAAACATATCGTCAGTTTCACGTCACACCAGGTCACAATTTTCATATACAATCACACATGCCATTGCAAGCTTTTTTTTTTTTTTTTTTTTTTTTTTAAGTGTGGATTCCATTTTTGCATACTGGAAGAACATTTAAGGAGTCTACAACGTGATTGGTGCCCTACAAATACAGTTGGGCAACTTTCTAGCAACCCCTTTCTATGTACATGGAGAATCAAATTGGGGACAGTGAAAAAAACTTGCATAGTTTGAAGAAAAAAGTTGCGATGTAGCACAATCCCAAAAGAGAACCATTGACCTTTTATGGCTTTGTTTGTTTATAGAAACTGCTGAGAGGTCGTGAAGGCCTTCTGGTCCTTTGGCACAAGTTGATCCAGGATTCAGGGTTTTGACCAGTAATTTTTGAGCCAAAACGCGTTTGCTTTTGACAGAAGCTACACCAACCAGCACAATACCAATGTTTACCTTGGCATTGCTTTTGTATTGCGGACTAACCCTACTAAGTTTCAAACAATAACTGATGAGCAGCAAATGGTTTAGATGAAGTGTTGAAAAAGCTAAGAACGCTTCTCTTCGTTTTTTTCTCCTTTTTGTGGTTGCTAAACTGTAAGAGCATGAGCTTGAACACAAAAGAGAACATTAAAAGAGAATAAACGCAACACCAATGGTGAAAAAGCAAGCCATGCGTTGGCCGGGAATCGAACCCGGGTCAACTGCTTGGAAGGCAGCTATGCTCACCACTATACCACCAACGCTTACGTAAGCGCGCATTTTTTTTTTACATTTTCTGCAATAACAGTAAACGTTCTAGCAAATCCTTTCTAAGTACATGGAGAATCAAACTGGGGGAGAGTGAAAAAAGTTGTGATGTAGCACAATCCCAAGGAGAACCATTGACCTTTTATGGTTTGTTTATAGAAAATTTTGAGACGTCGTAAAGGCCTTCTGGTCCTTTAGCGGCATGAGTTGAACTGGGATTCAGGGTTTTAACCAGTGTTTTTTTGAGCCAATAGGGTTTGCTGTAGACAGGGGCATTTAGATGAAATGTAATGATGAAGAGTATAAAACACAACCGTTTAGCAGAGGATGGTTTCGATCCATCGACCTCTGGGTTATGGGCCCAGCACGCTTCCGCTGCGCCACTCTGCTTATGGTGGAGGATGCTCAGAGTTGAAGTCTAATTACTGCCTGCCTTCTGGTCTATGTCATGTAATTTATCAGCCATTTCTTATCTGTTGGCAACTAAATTATTCTTGGTGCTTTGCAAATGTTTGTTTGTTTTTGTTGAAAATCATGTCTCTGTGGCGCAATCGGTTAGCGCGTTCGGCTGTTAACCGAAAGGTTGGTGGTTCGAGTCCACCCAGGGACGTTGCACCCTTTTGCTTCAGTAGTAAGCTACAGTTGAAGAAGTTTTTGCATTTGTGCTAAGCATCTCCCTCAAGTAAAAGCCATTTTGCTGACGATGTTTTGAATTCACGAGACAAACTGGAGAAAAACCTTCTGGATGAGATAGGATAAACAAAACTTCCTTCGAGCCGGAATTGAACCAGCGACCTAAGGATTGCTAATTTAGAGCTACAGTCCTCCGCTCTACCAGCTGAGCTATCGAAGGATTGTTGAAAGCCCACTAGGTTTGGCCATGGGTGCCACGAGCAGGTGGTAAAAATGATTCATTCAACCCAGCGAAAAAGGAATTCAGCAGTAGTATTGGAGAATGCGGGCATCGATCCCGCTACCTCTCGCATGCTAAGCGAGCGCTCTACCACTTGAGCTAATCCCCCAAACCTGGCAAACATATCGTCAGTTTCACGTCACACCAGGTCACAATTTTCATATACAATCACACATGCCATTGCAAGCTTTTTTTTTTTTTTTAAGTGTGGATTCCATTTTTGCATACTGGAAGAACATTTAAGGAGTCTACAACGTGATTGGTGCCCTACAAATACAGTTGGGCAACTTTCTAGCAACCCCTTTCTATGTACATGGAGAATCAAATTGGGGACAGTGAAAAAAACTTGCATAGTTTGAAGAAAAAAGTTGCGATGTAGCACAATCCCAAAAGAGAACCATTGACCTTTTATGGCTTTGTTTGTTTATAGAAACTGCTGAGAGGTCGTGAAGGCCTTCTGGTCCTTTGGCACAAGTTGATCCAGGATTCAGGGTTTTGACCAGTAATTTTTGAGCCAAAACGCGTTTGCTTTTGACAGAAGCTACACCAACCAGCACAATACCAATGTTTACCTTGGCATTGCTTTTGTATTGTGGACTAACCCTACTAAGTTTCAAACAATAACTGATGAGCAGCAAATGGTTTAGATGAAGTGTTGAAAAAGCTAAGAACGCTTCTCTTCGTTTTTTTCTCCTTTTTGTGGTTGCTAAACTGTAAGAGCATGAGCTTGAACACAAAAGAGAACATTAAAAGAGAATAAACGCAACACCAATGGTGAAAAAGCAAGCCATGCGTTGGCCGGGAATCGAACCCGGGTCAACTGCTTGGAAGGCAGCTATGCTCACCACTATACCACCAACGCTTACGTAAGCGCGCATTTTTTTTTTACATTTTCTGCAATAACAGTAAACGTTCTAGCAAATCCTTTCTAAGTACATGGAGAATCAAACTGGGGGAGAGTGAAAAAAGTTGTGATGTAGCACAATCCCAAGGAGAACCATTGACCTTTTATGGTTTGTTTATAGAAAATTTTGAGACGTCGTAAAGGCCTTCTGGTCCTTTAGCGGCATGAGTTGAACTGGGATTCAGGGTTTTAACCAGTGTTTTTTTGAGCCAATAGGGTTTGCTGTAGACAGGGGCATTTAGATGAAATGTAATGATGAAGAGTATAAAACACAACCGTTTAGCAGAGGATGGTTTCGATCCATCGACCTCTGGGTTATGGGCCCAGCACGCTTCCGCTGCGCCACTCTGCTTATGGTGGAGGATGCTCAGAGTTGAAGTCTAATTACTGCCTGCCTTCTGGTCTATGTCATGTAATTTATCAGCCATTTCTTATCTGTTGGCAACTAAATTATTCTTGGTGCTTTGCAAATGTTTGTTTGTTTTTGTTGAAAATCATGTCTCTGTGGCGCAATCGGTTAGCGCGTTCGGCTGTTAACCGAAAGGTTGGTGGTTCGAGTCCACCCAGGGACGTTGCACCCTTTTGCTTCAGTAGTAAGCTACAGTTGAAGAAGTTTTTGCATTTGTGCTAAGCATCTCCCTCAAGTAAAAGCCATTTTGCTGACGATGTTTTGAATTCACGAGACAAACTGGAGAAAAACCTTCTGGATGAGATAGGATAAACAAAACTTCCTTCGAGCCGGAATTGAACCAGCGACCTAAGGATTGCTAATTTAGAGCTACAGTCCTCCGCTCTACCAGCTGAGCTATCAAAGGATTGTTGAAAGCCCACTAGGTTTGGCCATGGGTGCCACGAGCAGGTGGTAAAAATGATTCATTCAACCCAGCGAAAAAGGAATTCAGCAGTAGTATTGGAGAATGCGGGCATCGATCCCGCTACCTCTCGCATGCTAAGCGAGCGCTCTACCACTTGAGCTAATCCCCCAAACCTGGCAAACATATCGTCAGTTTCACGTCACACCAGGTCACAATTTTCATATACAATCACACATGCCATTGCAAGCTTTTTTTTTTTTTTTAAGTGTGGATTCCATTTTTGCATACTGGAAGAACATTTAAGGAGTCTACAACGTGATTGGTGCCCTACAAATACAGTTGGGCAACTTTCTAGCAACCCCTTTCTATGTACATGGAGAATCAAATTGGGGACAGTGAAAAAAACTTGCATAGTTTGAAGAAAAAAGTTGCGATGTAGCACAATCCCAAAAGAGAACCATTGACCTTTTATGGCTTTGTTTGTTTATAGAAACTGCTGAGAGGTCGTGAAGGCCTTCTGGTCCTTTGGCACAAGTTGATCCAGGATTCAGGGTTTTGACCAGTAATTTTTGAGCCAAAACGCGTTTGCTTTTGACAGAAGCTACACCAACCAGCACAATACCAATGTTTACCTTGGCATTGCTTTTGTATTGCGGACTAACCCTACTAAGTTTCAAACAATAACTGATGAGCAGCAAATGGTTTAGATGAAGTGTTGAAAAAGCTAAGAACGCTTCTCTTCGTTTTTTTCTCCTTTTTGTGGTTGCTAAACTGTAAGAAGAGAGTAGAGCATGAGCTTGAACACAAAAGAGAACATTAAAAGAGAATAAACGCAACACCAATGGTGAAAAAGCAAGCCATGCGTTGGCCGGGAATCGAACCCGGGTCAACTGCTTGGAAGGCAGCTATGCTCACCACTATACCACCAACGCTTACGTAAGCGCGCATTTTTTTTTTACATTTTCTGCAATAACAGTAAACGTTCTAGCAAATCCTTTCTAAGTACATGGAGAATCAAACTGGGGGAGAGTGAAAAAAGTTGTGATGTAGCACAATCCCAAGGAGAACCATTGACCTTTTATGGTTTGTTTATAGAAAATTTTGAGACGTCGTAAAGGCCTTCTGGTCCTTTAGCGGCATGAGTTGAACTGGGATTCAGGGTTTTAACCAGTGTTTTTTTGAGCCAATAGGGTTTGCTGTAGACAGGGGCATTTAGATGAAATGTAATGATGAAGAGTATAAAACACAACCGTTTAGCAGAGGATGGTTTCGATCCATCGACCTCTGGGTTATGGGCCCAGCACGCTTCCGCTGCGCCACTCTGCTTATGGTGGAGGATGCTCAGAGTTGAAGTCTAATTACTGCCTGCCTTCTGGTCTATGTCATGTAATTTATCAGCCATTTCTTATCTGTTGGCAACTAAATTATTCTTGGTGCTTTGCAAATGTTTGTTTGTTTTTGTTGAAAATCATGTCTCTGTGGCGCAATCGGTTAGCGCGTTCGGCTGTTAACCGAAAGGTTGGTGGTTCGAGTCCACCCAGGGACGTTGCACCCTTTTGCTTCAGTAGTAAGCTACAGTTGAAGAAGTTTTTGCATTTGTGCTAAGCATCTCCCTCAAGTAAAAGCCATTTTGCTGACGATGTTTTGAATTCACGAGACAAACTGGAGAAAAACCTTCTGGATGAGATAGGATAAACAAAACTTCCTTCAAGACGGAATTGAACCAGCGACCTAAGGATTGCTAATTTAGAGCTACAGTCCTCCGCTCTACCAGCTGAGCTATCGAAGGATTGTTGAAAGCCCACTAGGTTTGGCCATGGGTGCCACGAGCAGGTGGTAAAAATGATTCATTCAACCCAGCGAAAAAGGAATTCAGCAGTAGTATTGGAGAATGCGGGCATCGATCCTGCTACCTCTCGCATGCTAAGCGAGCGCTCTACCACTTGAGCTAATCCCCCAAACCTGGCAAACATATCGTCAGTTTCACGTCACACCAGGTCACAATTTTCATATACAATCACACATGCCATTGCAAGCTTTTTTTTTTTTTTTTTTTTTTTAAGTGTGGATTCCATTTTTGCATACTGGAAGAACATTTAAGGAGTCTACAACGTGATTGGTGCCCTACAAATACAGTTGGGCAACTTTCTAGCAACCCCTTTCTATGTACATGGAGAATCAAATTGGGGACAGTGAAAAAAACTTGCATAGTTTGAAGAAAAAAGTTGCGATGTAGCACAATCCCAAAAGAGAACCATTGACCTTTTATGGCTTTGTTTGTTTATAGAAACTGCTGAGAGGTCGTGAAGGCCTTCTGGTCCTTTGGCACAAGTTGATCCAGGATTCAGGGTTTTGACCAGTAATTTTTGAGCCAAAACGCGTTTGCTTTTGACAGAAGCTACACCAACCAGCACAATACCAATGTTTACCTTGGCATTGCTTTTGTATTGCGGACTAACCCTACTAAGTTTCAAACAATAACTGATGAGCAGCAAATGGTTTAGATGAAGTGTTGAAAAAGCTAAGAACGCTTCTCTTCGTTTTTTTCTCCTTTTTGTGGTTGCTAAACTGTAAGAAGAGAGTAGAGCATGAGCTTGAACACAAAAGAGAACATTAAAAGAGAATAAACGCAACACCAATGGTGAAAAAGCAAGCCATGCGTTGGCCGGGAATCGAACCCGGGTCAACTGCTTGGAAGGCAGCGATGCTCACCACTATACCACCAACGCTTACGTAAGCGCGCATTTTTTTTTTACATTTTCTGCAATAACAGTAAACGTTCTAGCAAATCCTTTCTAAGTACATGGAGAATCAAACTGGGGGAGAGTGAAAAAAGTTGTGATGTAGCACAATCCCAAGGAGAACCATTGACCTTTTATGGTTTGTTTATAGAAAATTTTGAGACGTCGTAAAGGCCTTCTGGTCCTTTAGCGGCACGAGTTGAACTGGGATTCAGGGTTTTAACCAGTGTTTTTTTGAGCCAAAAGGGTTTGCTGTAGACAGGGGCATTTAGATGAAATGTAATGATGAAGAGTATAAAACACAACCGTTTAGCAGAGGATGGTTTCGATCCATCGACCTCTGGGTTATGGGCCCAGCACGCTTCCGCTGCGCCACTCTGCTTATGGTGGAGGATGCTCAGAGTTGAAGTCTAATTACTGCCTGCCTTCTGGTCTATGTCATGTAATTTATCAGCCATTTCTTATCTGTTGGCAACTAAATTATTCTTGGTGCTTTGCAAATGTTTGTTTGTTTTTGTTGAAAATCATGTCTCTGTGGCGCAATCGGTTAGCGCGTTCGGCTGTTAACCGAAAGGTTGGTGGTTCGAGTCCACCCAGGGACGTTGCACCCTTTTGCTTCAGTAGTAAGCTACAGTTGAAGAAGTTTTTGCATTTGTGCTAAGCATCTCCCTCAAGTAAAAGCCATTTTGCTGACGATGTTTTGAATTCACGAGACAAACTGGAGAAAAACCTTCTGGATGAGATAGGATAAACAAAACTTCCTTCGAGCCGGAATTGAACCAGCGACCTAAGGATTGCTAATTTAGAGCTACAGTCCTCCGCTCTACCAGCTGAGCTATCGAAGGATTGTTGAAAGCCCACTAGGTTTGGCCATGGGTGCCACGAGCAGGTGGTAAAAATGATTCATTCAACCCAGCGAAAAAGGAATTCAGCAGTAGTATTGGAGAATGCGGGCATCGATCCCGCTACCTCTCGCATGCTAAGCGAGCGCTCTACCACTTGAGCTAATCCCCCAAACGTGGCAAACATATCGTCAGTTTCACGTCACACCAGGTCACAATTTTCATATACAATCACACATGCCATTGCAAGCTTTTTTTTTTTTTTTAAGTGTGGATTCCATTTTTGCATACTGGAAGAACATTTAAGGAGTCTACAACGTGATTGGTGCCCTACAAATACAGTTGGGCAACTTTCTAGCAACCCCTTTCTATGTACATGGAGAATCAAATTGGGGACAGTGAAAAAAACTTGCATAGTTTGAAGAAAAAAGTTGCGATGTAGCACAATCCCAAAAGAGAACCATTGACCTTTTATGGCTTTGTTTGTTTATAGAAACTGCTGAGAGGTCGTGAAGGCCTTCTGGTCCTTTGGCACAAGTTGATCCAGGATTCAGGGTTTTGACCAGTAATTTTTGAGCCAAAACGCGTTTGCTTTTGACAGAAGCTACACCAACCAGCACAATACCAATGTTTACCTTGGCATTGCTTTTGTATTGCGGACTAACCCTACTAAGTTTCAAACAATAACTGATGAGCAGCAAATGGTTTAGATGAAGTGTTGAAAAAGCTAAGAACGCTTCTCTTCGTTTTTTTCTCCTTTTTGTGGTTGCTAAACTGTAAGAGCATGAGCTTGAACACAAAAGAGAACATTAAAAGAGAATAAACGCAACACCAATGGTGAAAAAGCAAGCCATGCGTTGGCCGGGAATCGAACCCGGGTCAACTGCTTGGAAGGCAGCTATGCTCACCACTATACCACCAACGCTTACGTAAGCGCGCATTTTTTTTTTACATTTTCTGCAATAACAGTAAACGTTCTAGCAAATCCTTTCTAAGTACATGGAGAATCAAACTGGGGGAGAGTGAAAAAAGTTGTGATGTAGCACAATCCCAAGGAGAACCATTGACCTTTTATGGTTTGTTTATAGAAAATTTTGAGACGTCGTAAAGGCCTTCTGGTCCTTTAGCGGCACGAGTTGAACTGGGATTCAGGGTTTTAACCAGTGTTTTTTTGAGCCAAAAGGGTTTGCTGTAGACAGGGGCATTTAGATGAAATGTAATGATGAAGAGTATAAAACACAACCGTTTAGCAGAGGATGGTTTCGATCCATCGACCTCTGGGTTATGGGCCCAGCACGCTTCCGCTGCGCCACTCTGCTTATGGTGGAGGATGCTCAGAGTTGAAGTCTAATTACTGCCTGCCTTCTGGTCTATGTCATGTAATTTATCAGCCATTTCTTATCTGTTGGCAACTAAATTATTCTTGGTGCTTTGCAAATGTTTGTTTGTTTTTGTTGAAAATCATGTCTCTGTTGAAAATCATGTCTCTGTGGCGCAATCGGTTAGCGCGTTCGGCTGTTAACCGAAAGGTTGGCGGTTCGAGTCCACCCAGGGACGTTGCACCCTTTTGCTTCAGTAGTAAGCTACAGTTGAAGAAGTTTTTGCATTTGTGCTAAGCATCTCCCTCAAGTAAAAGCCATTTTGCTGACGATGTTTTGAATTCACGAGACAAACTGGAGAAAAACCTTCTGGATGAGATAGGATAAACAAAACTTCCTTCGAGCCGGAATTGAACCAGCGACCTAAGGATTGCTAATTTAGAGCTACAGTCCTCTGCTCTACCAGCTGAGCTATCGAAGGATTGTTGAAAGCCCACTAGGTTTGGCCATGGGTGCCACGAGCAGGTGGTAAAAATGATTCATTCAACCCAGCGAAAAAGGAATTCAGCAGTAGTATTGGAGAATGCGGGCATCGATCCCGCTACCTCTCGCATGCTAAGCGAGCGCTCTACCACTTGAGCTAATCCCCCAAACCTGCCAAACATATCGTCAGTTTCACGTCACACCAGGTCACAATTTTCATATACAATCACACATGCCATTGCAAGCTTTTTTTTTTTTTTTAAGTGTGGATTCCATTTTTGCATACTGGAAGAACATTTAAGGAGTCTACAACGTGATTGGTGCCCTACAAATACAGTTGGGCAACTTTCTAGCAACCCCTTTCTATGTACATGGAGAATCAAATTGGGGACAGTGAAAAAAACTTGCATAGTTTGAAGAAAAAAGTTGCGATGTAGCACAATCCCAAAAGAGAACCATTGACCTTTTATGGCTTTGTTTGTTTATAGAAACTGCTGAGAGGTCGTGAAGGCCTTCTGGTCCTTTGGCACAAGTTGATCCAGGATTCAGGGTTTTGACCAGTAATTTTTGAGCCAAAACGCGTTTGCTTTTGACAGAAGCTACACCAACCAGCACAATACCAATGTTTACCTTGGCATTGCTTTTGTATTGCGGACTAACCCTACTAAGTTTCAAACAATAACTGATGAGCAGCAAATGGTTTAGATGAAGTGTTGAAAAAGCTAAGAACGCTTCTCTTCGTTTTTTTCTCCTTTTTGTGGTTGCTAAACTGTAAGAGCATGAGCTTGAACACAAAAGAGAACATTAAAAGAGAATAAACGCAACACCAATGGTGAAAAAGCAAGCCATGCGTTGGCCGGGAATCGAACCCGGGTCAACTGCTTGGAAGGCAGCTATGCTCACCACTATACCACCAACGCTTACGTAAGCGCGCATTTTTTTTTTACATTTTCTGCAATAACAGTAAACGTTCTAGCAAATCCTTTCTAAGTACATGGAGAATCAAACTGGGGGAGAGTGAAAAAAGTTGTGATGTAGCACAATCCCAAGGAGAACCATTGACCTTTTATGGTTTGTTTATAGAAAATTTTGAGACGTCGTAAAGGCCTTCTGGTCCTTTAGCGGCACGAGTTGAACTGGGATTCAGGGTTTTAACCAGTGTTTTTTTGAGCCAAAAGGGTTTGCTGTAGACAGGGGCATTTAGATGAAATGTAATGATGAAGAGTATAAAACACAACCGTTTAGCAGAGGATGGTTTCGATCCATCGACCTCTGGGTTATGGGCCCAGCACGCTTCCGCTGCGCCACTCTGCTTATGGTGGAGGATGCTCAGAGTTGAAGTCTAATTACTGCCTGCCTTCTGGTCTATGTCATGTAATTTATCAGCCATTTCTTATCTGTTGGCAACTAAATTATTCTTGGTGCTTTGCAAATGTTTGTTTGTTTTTGTTGAAAATCATGTCTCTGTGGCGCAATCGGTTAGCGCGTTCGGCTGTTAACCGAAAGGTTGGCGGTTCGAGTCCACCCAGGGACGTTGCACCCTTTTGCTTCAGTAGTAAGCTACAGTTGAAGAAGTTTTTGCATTTGTGCTAAGCATCTCCCTCAAGTAAAAGCCATTTTGCTGACGATGTTTTGAATTCACGAGACAAACTGGAGAAAAACCTTCTGGATGAGATAGGATAAACAAAACTTCCTTCGAGCCGGAATTGAACCAGCGACCTAAGGATTGCTAATTTAGAGCTACAGTCCTCTGCTCTACCAGCTGAGCTATCGAAGGATTGTTGAAAGCCCACTAGGTTTGGCCATGGGTGCCACGAGCAGGTGGTAAAAATGATTCATTCAACCCAGCGAAAAAGGAATTCAGCAGTAGTATTGGAGAATGCGGGCATCGATCCTTCTACCTCTCGCATGCTAAGCGAGCGCTCTACCACTTGAGATAATCCCCCAAACCTGGCAAACATATCGTCAGTTTCACGTCACACCAGGTCACAATTTTCATATACAATCACACATGCCATTGCAAGCTTTTTTTTTTTTTTTTTTTTTTTTTTAAGTGTGGATTCCATTTTTGCATACTGGAAGAACATTTAAGGAGTCTACAACGTGATTGGTGCCCTACAAATACAGTTGGGCAACTTTCTAGCAACCCCTTTCTATGTACATGGAGAATCAAATTGGGGACAGTGAAAAAAACTTGCATAGTTTGAAGAAAAAAGTTGCGATGTAGCACAATCCCAAAAGAGAACCATTGACCTTTTATGGCTTTGTTTGTTTATAGAAACTGCTGAGAGGTCGTGAAGGCCTTCTGGTCCTTTGGCACAAGTTGATCCAGGATTCAGGGTTTTGACCAGTAATTTTTGAGCCAAAACGCGTTTGCTTTTGACAGAAGCTACACCAACCAGCACAATACCAATGTTTACCTTGGCATTGCTTTTGTATTGCGGACTAACCCTACTAAGTTTCAAACAATAACTGATGAGCAGCAAATGGTTTAGATGAAGTGTTGAAAAAGCTAAGAACGCTTCTCTTCGTTTTTTTCTCCTTTTTGTGGTTGCTAAACTGTAAGAGCATGAGCTTGAACACAAAAGAGAACATTAAAAGAGAATAAACGCAACACCAATGGTGAAAAAGCAAGCCATGCGTTGGCCGGGAATCGAACCCGGGTCAACTGCTTGGAAGGCAGCTATGCTCACCACTATACCACCAACGCTTACGTAAGCGCGCATTTTTTTTTTACATTTTCTGCAATAACAGTAAACGTTCTAGCAAATCCTTTCTAAGTACATGGAGAATCAAACTGGGGGAGAGTGAAAAAAGTTGTGATGTAGCACAATCCCAAGGAGAACCATTGACCTTTTATGGTTTGTTTATAGAAAATTTTGAGACGTCGTAAAGGCCTTCTGGTCCTTTAGCGGCACGAGTTGAACTGGGATTCAGGGTTTTAACCAGTGTTTTTTTGAGCCAATAGGGTTTGCTGTAGACAGGGGCATTTAGATGAAATGTAATGATGAAGAGTATAAAACACAACCGTTTAGCAGAGGATGGTTTCGATCCATCGACCTCTGGGTTATGGGCCCAGCACGCTTCCGCTGCGCCACTCTGCTTATGGTGGAGGATGCTCAGAGTTGAAGTCTAATTACTGCCTGCCTTCTGGTCTATGTCATGTAATTTATCAGCCATTTCTTATCTGTTGGCAACTAAATTATTCTTGGTGCTTTGCAAATGTTTGTTTGTTTTTGTTGAAAATCATGTCTCTGTGGCGCAATCGGTTAGCGCGTTCGGCTGTTAACCGAAAGGTTGGCGGTTCGAGTCCACCCAGGGACGTTGCACCCTTTTGCTTCAGTAGTAAGCTACAGTTGAAGAAGTTTTTGTATTTGTGCTAAGCATCTCCCTCAAGTAAAAGCCATTTTGCTGACGATGTTTTGAATTCACGAGACAAACTGGAGAAAAACCTTCTGGATGAGATAGGATAAACAAAACTTCCTTCGAGCCGGAATTGAACCAGCGACCTAAGGATTGCTAATTTAGAGCTACAGTCCTCTGCTCTACCAGCTGAGCTATCGAAGGATTGTTGAAAGCCCACTAGGTTTGGCCATGGGTGCCACGAGCAGGTGGTAAAAATGATTCATTCAACCCAGCGAAAAAGGAATTCAGCAGTAGTATTGGAGAATGCGGGCATCGATCCCGCTACATCTCGCATGCTAAGCGAGCGCTCTACCACTTGAGCTAATCCCCCAAACCTGGCAAACATATCGTCAGTTTCACGTCACACCAGGTCACAATTTTCATATACAATCACACATGCCATTGCAAGCTTTTTTTTTTTTTTTAAGTGTGGATTCCATTTTTGCATACTGGAAGAACATTTAAGGAGTCTACAACGTGATTGGTGCCCTACAAATACAGTTGGGCAACTTTCTAGCAACCCCTTTCTATGTACATGGAGAATCAAATTGGGGACAGTGAAAAAAACTTGCATAGTTTGAAGAAAAAAGTTGCGATGTAGCACAATCCCAAAAGAGAACCATTGACCTTTTATGGCTTTGTTTGTTTATAGAAACTGCTGAGAGGTCGTGAAGGCCTTCTGGTCCTTTGGCACAAGTTGATCCAGGATTCAGGGTTTTGACCAGTAATTTTTGAGCCAAAACGCGTTTGCTTTTGACAGAAGCTACACCAACCAGCACAATACCAATGTTTACCTTGGCATTGCTTTTGTATTGCGGACTAACCCTACTAAGTTTCAAACAATAACTGATGAGCAGCAAATGGTTTAGATGAAGTGTTGAAAAAGCTAAGAACGCTTCTCTTCGTTTTTTTCTCCTTTTTGTGGTTGCTAAACTGTAAGAGCATGAGCTTGAACACAAAAGAGAACATTAAAAGAGAATAAACGCAACACCAATGGTGAAAAAGCAAGCCATGCGTTGGCCGGGAATCGAACCCGGGTCAACTGCTTGGAAGGCAGCTATGCTCACCACTATACCACCAACGCTTACGTAAGCGCGCATTTTTTTTTTACATTTTCTGCAATAACAGTAAACGTTCTAGCAAATCCTTTCTAAGTACATGGAGAATCAAACTGGGGGAGAGTGAAAAAAGTTGTGATGTAGCACAATCCCAAGGAGAACCATTGACCTTTTATGGTTTGTTTATAGAAAATTTTGAGACGTCGTAAAGGCCTTCTGGTCCTTTAGCGGCACGAGTTGAACTGGGATTCAGGGTTTTAACCAGTGTTTTTTTGAGCCAAAAGGGTTTGCTGTAGACAGGGGCATTTAGATGAAATGTAATGATGAAGAGTATAAAACACAACCGTTTAGCAGAGGATGGTTTCAATCCATCGACCTCTGGGTTATGGGCCCAGCACGCTTCCGCTGCGCCACTCTGCTTATGGTGGAGGATGCTCAGAGTTGAAGTCTAATTACTGCCTGCCTTCTGGTCTATGTCATGTAATTTATCAGCCATTTCTTATCTGTTGGCAACTAAATTATTCTTGGTGCTTTGCAAATGTTTGTTTGTTTTTGTTGAAAATCATGTCTCTGTGGCGCAATCGGTTAGCGCGTTCGGCTGTTAACCGAAAGGTTGGTGGTTCGAGTCCACCCAGGGACGTTGCACCCTTTTGCTTCAGTAGTAAGCTACAGTTGAAGAAGTTTTTGCATTTGTGCTAAGCATCTCCCTCAAGTAAAAGCCATTTTGCTGACGATGTTTTGAATTCACGAGACAAACTGGAGAAAAACCTTCTGGATGAGATAGGATAAACAAAACTTCCTTCGAGCCGGAATTGAACCAGCGACCTAAGGATTGCTAATTTAGAGCTACAGTCCTCTGCTCTACCAGCTGAGCTATCGAAGGATTGTTGAAAGCCCACTAGGTTTGGCCATGGGTGCCACGAGCAGGTGGTAAAAATGATTCATTCAACCCAGCGAAAAAGGAATTCAGCAGTAGTATTGGAGAATGCGGGCATCGATCCTTCTACCTCTCGCATGCTAAGCGAGCGCTCTACCACTTGAGCTAATCCCCCAAACCTGGCAAACATATCGTCAGTTTCACGTCACACCAGGTCACAATTTTCATATACAATCACACATGCCATTGCAAGCTTTTTTTTTTTTTTTTTTTTTTTTTTAAGTGTGGATTCCATTTTTGCATACTGGAAGAACATTTAAGGAGTCTACAACGTGATTGGTGCCCTACAAATACAGTTGGGCAACTTTCTAGCAACCCCTTTCTATGTACATGGAGAATCAAATTGGGGACAGTGAAAAAAACTTGCATAGTTTGAAGAAAAAAGTTGCGATGTAGCACAATCCCAAAAGAGAACCATTGACCTTTTATGGCTTTGTTTGTTTATAGAAACTGCTGAGAGGTCGTGAAGGCCTTCTGGTCCTTTGGCACAAGTTGATCCAGGATTCAGGGTTTTGACCAGTAATTTTTGAGCCAAAACGCGTTTGCTTTTGACAGAAGCTACACCAACCAGCACAATACCAATGTTTACCTTGGCATTGCTTTTGTATTGCGGACTAACCCTACTAAGTTTCAAACAATAACTGATGAGCAGCAAATGGTTTAGATGAAGTGTTGAAAAAGCTAAGAACGCTTCTCTTCGTTTTTTTCTCCTTTTTGTGGTTGCTAAACTGTAAGAGCATGAGCTTGAACACAAAAGAGAACATTAAAAGAGAATAAACGCAACACCAATGGTGAAAAAGCAAGCCATGCGTTGGCCGGGAATCGAACCCGGGTCAACTGCTTGGAAGGCAGCTATGCTCACCACTATACCACCAACGCTTACGTAAGCGCGCATTTTTTTTTTACATTTTCTGCAATAACAGTAAACGTTCTAGCAAATCCTTTCTAAGTACATGGAGAATCAAACTGGGGGAGAGTGAAAAAAGTTGTGATGTAGCACAATCCCAAGGAGAACCATTGACCTTTTATGGTTTGTTTATAGAAAATTTTGAGACGTCGTAAAGGCCTTCTGGTCCTTTAGCGGCACGAGTTGAACTGGGATTCAGGGTTTTAACCAGTGTTTTTTTGAGCCAATAGGGTTTGCTGTAGACAGGGGCATTTAGATGAAATGTAATGATGAAGAGTATAAAACACAACCGTTTAGCAGAGGATGGTTTCGATCCATCGACCTCTGGGTTATGGGCCCAGCACGCTTCCGCTGCGCCACTCTGCTTATGGTGGAGGATGCTCAGAGTTGAAGTCTAATTACTGCCTGCCTTCTGGTCTATGTCATGTAATTTATCAGCCATTTCTTATCTGTTGGCAACTAAATTATTCTTGGTGCTTTGCAAATGTTTGTTTGTTTTTGTTGAAAATCATGTCTCTGTGGCGCAATCGGTTAGCGCGTTCGGCTGTTAACCGAAAGGTTGGCGGTTCGAGTCCACCCAGGGACGTTGCACCCTTTTGCTTCAGTAGTAAGCTACAGTTGAAGAAGTTTTTGCATTTGTGCTAAGCATCTCCCTCAAGTAAAAGCCATTTTGCTGACGATGTTTTGAATTCACGAGACAAACTGGAGAAAAACCTTCTGGATGAGATAGGATAAACAAAACTTCCTTCGAGCCGGAATTGAACCAGCGACCTAAGGATTGCTAATTTAGAGCTACAGTCCTCCGCTCTACCAGCTGAGCTATCGAAGGATTGTTGAAAGCCCACTAGGTTTGGCCATGGGTGCCACGAGCAGGTGGTAAAAATGATTCATTCAACCCAGCGAAAAAGGAATTCAGCAGTAGTATTGGAGAATGCGGGCATCGATCCTTCTACCTCTCGCATGCTAAGCGAGCGCTCTACCACTTGAGCTAATCCCCCAAACCTGGCAAACATATCGTCAGTTTCACGTCACACCAGGTCACAATTTTCATATACAATCACACATGCCATTGCAAGCTTTTTTTTTTTTTTTTTTTTTTTTTAAGTGTGGATTCCATTTTTGCATACTGGAAGAACATTTAAGGAGTCTACAACGTGATTGGTGCCCTACAAATACAGTTGGGCAACTTTCTAGCAACCCCTTTCTATGTACATGGAGAATCAAATTGGGGACAGTGAAAAAAACTTGCATAGTTTGAAGAAAAAAGTTGCGATGTAGCACAATCCCAAAAGAGAACCATTGACCTTTTATGGCTTTGTTTGTTTATAGAAACTGCTGAGAGGTCGTGAAGGCCTTCTGGTCCTTTGGCACAAGTTGATCCAGGATTCAGGGTTTTGACCAGTAATTTTTGAGCCAAAACGCGTTTGCTTTTGACAGAAGCTACACCAACCAGCACAATACCAATGTTTACCTTGGCATTGCTTTTGTATTGCGGACTAACCCTACTAAGTTTCAAACAATAACTGATGAGCAGCAAATGGTTTAGATGAAGTGTTGAAAAAGCTAAGAACGCTTCTCTTCGTTTTTTTCTCCTTTTTGTGGTTGCTAAACTGTAAGAGCATGAGCTTGAACACAAAAGAGAACATTAAAAGAGAATAAACGCAACACCAATGGTGAAAAAGCAAGCCATGCGTTGGCCGGGAATCGAACCCGGGTCAACTGCTTGGAAGGCAGCTATGCTCACCACTATACCACCAACGCTTACGTAAGCGCGCATTTTTTTTTTACATTTTCTGCAATAACAGTAAACGTTCTAGCAAATCCTTTCTAAGTACATGGAGAATCAAACTGGGGGAGAGTGAAAAAAGTTGTGATGTAGCACAATCCCAAGGAGAACCATTGACCTTTTATGGTTTGTTTATAGAAAATTTTGAGACGTCGTAAAGGCCTTCTGGTCCTTTAGCGGCATGAGTTGAACTGGGATTCAGGGTTTTAACCAGTGTTTTTTTGAGCCAATAGGGTTTGCTGTAGACAGGGGCATTTAGATGAAATGTAATGATGAAGAGTATAAAACACAACCGTTTAGCAGAGGATGGTTTCGATCCATCGACCTCTGGGTTATGGGCCCAGCACGCTTCCGCTGCGCCACTCTGCTTATGGTGGAGGATGCTCAGAGTTGAAGTCTAATTACTGCCTGCCTTCTGGTCTATGTCATGTAATTTATCAGCCATTTCTTATCTGTTGGCAACTAAATTATTCTTGGTGCTTTGCAAATGTTTGTTTGTTTTTGTTGAAAAACATGTCTCTGTGGCGCAATCGGTTAGCGCGTTCGGCTGTTAACCGAAAGGTTGGTGGTTCGAGTCCACCCAGGGACGTTGCACCCTTTTGCTTCAGTAGTAAGCTACAGTTGAAGAAGTTTTTGCATTTGTGCTAAGCATCTCCCTCAAGTAAAAGCCATTTTGCTGACGATGTTTTGAATTCACGAGACAAACTGGAGAAAAACCTTCTGGATGAGATAGGATAAACAAAACTTCCTTCGAGCCGGAATTGAACCAGCGACCTAAGGATTGCTAATTTAGAGCTACAGTCCTCCGCTCTACCAGCTGAGCTATCGAAGGATTGTTGAAAGCCCACTAGGTTTGGCCATGGGTGCCACGAGCAGGTGGTAAAAATGATTCATTCAACCCAGCGAAAAAGGAATTCAGCAGTAGTATTGGAGAATGCGGGCATCGATCCCGCTACCTCTCGCATGCTAAGCTAGCGCTCTACCACTTGAGCTAATCCCCCAAACCTGGCAAACATATCGTCAGTTTCACGTCACACCAGGTCACAATTTTCATATACAATCACACATGCCATTGCAAGCTTTTTTTTTTTTTTTTTTTTTTAAGTGTGGATTCCATTTTTGCATACTGGAAGAACATTTAAGGAGTCTACAACGTGATTGGTGCCCTACAAATACAGTTGGGCAACTTTCTAGCAACCCCTTTCTATGTACATGGAGAATCAAATTGGGGACAGTGAAAAAAACTTGCATAGTTTGAAGAAAAAAGTTGCGATGTAGCACAATCCCAAAAGAGAACCATTGACCTTTTATGGCTTTGTTTGTTTATAGAAACTGCTGAGAGGTCGTGAAGGCCTTCTGGTCCTTTGGCACAAGTTGATCCAGGATTCAGGGTTTTGACCAGTAATTTTTGAGCCAAAACGCGTTTGCTTTTGACAGAAGCTACACCAACCAGCACAATACCAATGTTTACCTTGGCATTGCTTTTGTATTGCGGACTAACCCTACTAAGTTTCAAACAATAACTGATGAGCAGCAAATGGTTTAGATGAAGTGTTGAAAAAGCTAAGAACGCTTCTCTTCGTTTTTTTCTCCTTTTTGTGGTTGCTAAACTGTAAGAAAAGAGTAGAGCATGAGCTTGAACACAAAACATTAAAAGAGAATAAACGCAACACCAATGGTGAAAAAGCAAGCCATGCGTTGGCCGGGAATCGAACCCGGGTCAACTGCTTGGAAGGCAGCTATGCTCACCACTATACCACCAACGCTTACGTAAGCGCGCATTTTTTTTTTACATTTTCTGCAATAACAGTAAACGTTCTAGCAAATCCTTTCTAAGTACATGGAGAATCAAACTGGGGGAGAGTGAAAAAAGTTGTGATGTAGCACAATCCCAAGGAGAACCATTGACCTTTTATGGTTTGTTTATAGAAAATTTTGAGACGTCGTAAAGGCCTTCTGGTCCTTTAGCGGCACGAGTTGAACTGGGATTCAGGGTTTTAACCAGTGTTTTTTTGAGCCAAAAGGGTTTGCTGTAGACAGGGGCATTTAGATGAAATGTAATGATGAAGAGTATAAAACACAACCGTTTAGCAGAGGATGGTTTCGATCCATCGACCTCTGGGTTATGGGCCCAGCACGCTTCCGCTGCGCCACTCTGCTTATGGTGGAGGATGCTCAGAGTTGAAGTCTAATTACTGCCTGCCTTCTGGTCTATGTCATGTAATTTATCAGCCATTTCTTATCTGTTGGCAACTAAATTATTCTTGGTGCTTTGCAAATGTTTGTTTGTTTTTGTTGAAAATCATGTCTCTGTGGCGCAATCGGTTAGCGCGTTCGGCTGTTAACCGAAAGGTTGGTGGTTCGAGTCCACCCAGGGACGTTGCACCCTTTTGCTTCAGTAGTAAGCTACAGTTGAAGAAGTTTTTGCATTTGTGCTAAGCATCTCCCTCAAGTAAAAGCCATTTTGCTGACGATGTTTTGAATTCACGAGATAAACTGGAGAAAAACCTTCTGGATGAGATAGGATAAACAAAACTTCCTTCGAGCCGGAATTGAACCAGCGACCTAAGGATTGCTAATTTAGACCTACAGTCCTCCGCTATACCAGCTGAGCTATCGAAGGATTGTTGAAAGCCCGCTAGGTTTGGCCATGGGTGCCACGAGCAGGTGGTAAAAATGATTCATTCAACCCAGCGAAAAAGGAATTCAGCAGTAGTATTGGAGAATGCGGGAATCGATCCCGCTACCTCTCGCATGCTAAGCGAGCGCTCTACCACTTGAGCTAATCCCCCAAACCTGGCAAACATATCGTCAGTTTCACGTCACACCAGGTCACAATTTTCATATACAATCACACATGCCATTGCAAGCTTTTTTTTTTTTTTTTTTTTTTTTTAAGTGTGGATTCCATTTTTGCATACTGGAAGAACATTTAAGGAGTCTACAACGTGATTGGTGCCCTACAAATACAGTTGGGCAACTTTCTAGCAACCCCTTTCTATGTACATGGAGAATCAAATTGGGGACAGTGAAAAAAACTTGCATAGTTTGAAGAAAAAAGTTGCGATGTAGCACAATCCCAAAAGAGAACCATTGACCTTTTATGGCTTTGTTTGTTTATAGAAACTGCTGAGAGGTCGTGAAGGCCTTCTGGTCCTTTGGCACAAGTTGATCCAGGATTCAGGGTTTTGACCAGTAATTTTTGAGCCAAAACGCGTTTGCTTTTGACAGAAGCTACACCAACCAGCACAATACCAATGTTTACCTTGGCATTGCTTTTGTATTGCGGACTAACCCTACTAAGTTTCAAACAATAACTGATGAGCAGCAAATGGTTTAGATGAAGTGTTGAAAAAGCTAAGAACGCTTCTCTTCGTTTTTTTCTCCTTTTTGTGGTTGCTAAACTGTAAGAAAAGAGTAGAGCATGAGCTTGAACACAAAACATTAAAAGAGAATAAACGCAACACCAATGGTGAAAAAGCAAGCCATGCGTTGGCCGGGAATCGAACCCGGGTCAACTGCTTGGAAGGCAGCTATGCTCACCACTATACCACCAACGCTTACGTAAGCGCGCATTTTTTTTTTACATTTTCTGCAATAACAGTAAACGTTCTAGCAAATCCTTTCTAAGTACATGGAGAATCAAACTGGGGGAGAGTGAAAAAAGTTGTGATGTAGCACAATCCCAAGGAGAACCATTGACCTTTTATGGTTTGTTTATAGAAAATTTTGAGACGTCGTAAAGGCCTTCTGGTCCTTTAGCAACACGAGTTGAACTGGGATTCAGGGTTTTAACCAGTGTTTTTTTGAGCCAAAAGGGTTTGCTGTAGACAGGGGCATTTAGATGAAATGTAATGATGAAGAGTATAAAACACAACCGTTTAGCAGAGGATGGTTTCGATCCATCGACCTCTGGGTTATGGGCCCAGCACGCTTCCGCTGCGCCACTCTGCTTATGGTGGAGGATGCTCAGAGTTGAAGTCTAATTACTGCCTGCCTTCTGGTCTATGTCATGTAATTTATCAGCCATTTCTTATCTGTTGGCAACTAAATTATTCTTGGTGCTTTGCAAATGTTTGTTTGTTTTTGTTGAAAATCATGTCTCTGTGGCGCAATCGGTTAGCGCGTTCGGCTGTTAACCGAAAGGTTGGTGGTTCGAGTCCACCCAGGGACGTTGCACCCTTTTGCTTCAGTAGTAAGCTACAGTTGAAGAAGTTTTTGCATTTGTGCTAAGCATCTCCCTCAAGTAAAAGCCATTTTGCTGACGATGTTTTGAATTCACGAGATAAACTGGAGAAAAACCTTCTGGATGAGATAGGATAAACAAAACTTCCTTCGAGCCGGAATTGAACCAGCGACCTAAGGATTGCTAATTTAGAGCTACAGTCCTCCGCTCTACCAGCTGAGCTATCGAAGGATTGTTGAAAGCCCACTAGGTTTGGCCATGGGTGCCACGAGCAGGTGGTAAAAATGATTCATTCAACCCAGCGAAAAAGGAATTCAGCAGTAGTATTGGAGAATGCGGGCATCGATCCCGCTACCTCTCGCATGCTAAGCGAGCGCTCTACCACTTGAGCTAATCCCCCAAACCTGGCAAACATATCGTCAGTTTCACGTCACACCAGGTCACAATTTTCATATACAATCACACATGCCATTGCAAGCTTTTTTTTTTTTTTTTTTTTTTTTAAGTGTGGATTCCATTTTTGCATACTGGAAGAACATTTAAGGAGTCTACAACGTGATTGGTGCCCTACAAATACAGTTGGGCAACTTTCTAGCAACCCCTTTCTATGTACATGGAGAATCAAATTGGGGACAGTGAAAAAAACTTGCATAGTTTGAAGAAAAAAGTTGCGATGTAGCACAATCCCAAAAGAGAACCATTGACCTTTTATGGCTTTGTTTGTTTATAGAAACTGCTGAGAGGTCGTGAAGGCCTTCTGGTCCTTTGGCACAAGTTGATCCAGGATTCAGGGTTTTGACCAGTAATTTTTGAGCCAAAACGCGTTTGCTTTTGACAGAAGCTACACCAACCAGCACAATACCAATGTTTACCTTGGCATTGCTTTTGTATTGCGGACTAACCCTACTAAGTTTCAAACAATAACTGATGAGCAGCAAATGGTTTAGATGAAGTGTTGAAAAAGCTAAGAACGCTTCTCTTCGTTTTTTTCTCCTTTTTGTGGTTGCTAAACTGTAAGAAAAGAGTAGAGCATGAGCTTGAACACAAAACATTAAAAGAGAATAAACGCAACACCAATGGTGAAAAAGCAAGCCATGCGTTGGCCGGGAATCGAACCCGGGTCAACTGCTTGGAAGGCAGCTATGCTCACCACTATACCACCAACGCTTACGTAAGCGCGCATTTTTTTTTTACATTTTCTGCAATAACAGTAAACGTTCTAGCAAATCCTTTCTAAGTACATGGAGAATCAAACTGGGGGAGAGTGAAAAAAGTTGTGATGTAGCACAATCCCAAGGAGAACCATTGACCTTTTATGGTTTGTTTATAGAAAATTTTGAGACGTCGTAAAGGCCTTCTGGTCCTTTAGCGGCACGAGTTGAACTGGGATTCAGGGTTTTAACCAGTGTTTTTTTGAGCCAAAAGGGTTTGCTGTAGACAGGGGCATTTAGATGAAATGTAATGATGAAGAGTATAAAACACAACCGTTTAGCAGAGGATGGTTTCGATCCATCGACCTCTGGGTTATGGGCCCAGCACGCTTCCGCTGCGCCACTCTGCTTATGGTGGAGGATGCTCAGAGTTGAAGTCTAATTACTGCCTGCCTTCTGGTCTATGTCATGTAATTTATCAGCCATTTCTTATCTGTTGGCAACTAAATTATTCTTGGTGCTTTGCAAATGTTTGTTTGTTTTTGTTGAAAATCATGTCTCTGTGGCGCAATCGGTTAGCGCGTTCGGCTGTTAACCGAAAGGTTGGTGGTTCGAGTCCACCCAGGGACGTTGCACCCTTTTGCTTCAGTAGTAAGCTACAGTTGAAGAAGTTTTTGCATTTGTGCTAAGCATCTCCCTCAAGTAAAAGCCATTTTGCTGACGATGTTTTGAATTCACGAGATAAACTGGAGAAAAACCTTCTGGATGAGATAGGATAAACAAAACTTCCTTCGAGCCGGAATTGAACCAGCGACCTAAGGATTGCTAATTTAGAGCTACAGTCCTCCGCTCTACCAGCTGAGCTATCGAAGGATTGTTGAAAGCCCACTAGGTTTGGCCATGGGTGCCACGAGCAGGTGGTAAAAATGATTCATTCAACCCAGCGAAAAAGGAATTCAGCAGTAGTATTGGAGAATGCGGGCATCGATCCCGCTACCTCTCGCATGCTAAGCGAGCGCTCTACCACTTGAGCTAATCCCCCAAACCTGGCAAACATATCGTCAGTTTCACGTCACACCAGGTCACAATTTTCATATACAATCACACATGCCATTGCAAGCTTTTTTTTTATTTTTTTTTTTTTTTAAGTGTGGATTCCATTTTTGCATACTGGAAGAACATTTAAGGAGTCTACAACGTGATTGGTGCCCTACAAATACAGTTGGGCAACTTTCTAGCAACCCCTTTCTATGTACATGGAGAATCAAATTGGGGACAGTGAAAAAAACTTGCATAGTTTGAAGAAAAAAGTTGCGATGTAGCACAATCCCAAAAGAGAACCATTGACCTTTTATGGCTTTGTTTGTTTATAGAAACTGCTGAGAGGTCGTGAAGGCCTTCTGGTCCTTTGGCACAAGTTGATCCAGGATTCAGGGTTTTGACCAGTAATTTTTGAGCCAAAACGCGTTTGCTTTTGACAGAAGCTACACCAACCAGCACAATACCAATGTTTACCTTGGCATTGCTTTTGTATTGCGGACTAACCCTACTAAGTTTCAAACAATAACTGATGAGCAGCAAATGGTTTAGATGAAGTGTTGAAAAAGCTAAGAACGCTTCTCTTCGTTTTTTTCTCCTTTTTGTGGTTGCTAAACTGTAAGAAAAGAGTAGAGCATGAGCTTGAACACAAAACATTAAAAGAGAATAAACGCAACACCAATGGTGAAAAAGCAAGCCATGCGTTGGCCGGGAATCGAACCCGGGTCAACTGCTTGGAAGGCAGCTATGCTCACCACTATACCACCAACGCTTACGTAAGCGCGCATTTTTTTTTTACATTTTCTGCAATAACAGTAAACGTTCTAGCAAATCCTTTCTAAGTACATGGAGAATCAAACTGGGGGAGAGTGAAAAAAGTTGTGATGTAGCACAATCCCAAGGAGAACCATTGACCTTTTATGGTTTGTTTATAGAAAATTTTGAGACGTCGTAAAGGCCTTCTGGTCCTTTAGCGGCACGAGTTGAACTGGGATTCAGGGTTTTAACCAGTGTTTTTTTGAGCCAAAAGGGTTTGCTGTAGACAGGGGCATTTAGATGAAATGTAATGATGAAGAGTATAAAACACAACCGTTTAGCAGAGGATGGTTTCGATCCATCGACCTCTGGGTTATGGGCCCAGCACGCTTCCGCTGCGCCACTCTGCTTATGGTGGAGGATGCTCAGAGTTGAAGTCTAATTACTGCCTGCCTTCTGGTCTATGTCATGTAATTTATCAGCCATTTCTTATCTGTTGGCAACTAAATTATTCTTGGTGCTTTGCAAATGTTTGTTTGTTTTTGTTGAAAATCATGTCTCTGTGGCGCAATCGGTTAGCGCGTTCGGCTGTTAACCGAAAGGTTGGTGGTTCGAGTCCACCCAGGGACGTTGCACCCTTTTGCTTCAGTAGTAAGCTACAGTTGAAGAAGTTTTTGCATTTGTGCTAAGCATCTCCCTCAAGTAAAAGCCATTTTGCTGACGATGTTTTGAATTCACGAGATAAACTGGAGAAAAACCTTCTGGATGAGATAGGATAAACAAAACTTCCTTCGAGCCGGAATTGAACCAGCGACCTAAGGATTGCTAATTTAGAGCTACAGTCCTCCGCTCTACCAGCTGAGCTATCGAAGGATTGTTGAAAGCCCACTAGGTTTGGCCATGGGTGCCACGAGCAGGTGGTAAAAATGATTCATTCAACCCAGCGAAAAAGGAATTCAGCAGTAGTATTGGAGAATGCGGGCATCGATCCCGCTACCTCTCGCATGCTAAGCGAGCGCTCTACCACTTGAGCTAATCCCCCAAACCTGGCAAACATATCGTCAGTTTCACGTCACACCAGGTCACAATTTTCATATACAATCACACATGCCATTGCAAGCTTTTTTTTTATTTTTTTATTTTTTTAAGTGTGGATTCCATTTTTGCATACTGGAAGAACATTTAAGGAGTCTACAACGTGATTGGTGCCCTACAAATACAGTTGGGCAACTTTCTAGCAACCCCTTTCTATGTACATGGAGAATCAAATTGGGGACAGTGAAAAAAACTTGCATAGTTTGAAGAAAAAAGTTGCGATGTAGCACAATCCCAAAAGAGAACCATTGACCTTTTATGGCTTTGTTTGTTTATAGAAACTGCTGAGAGGTCGTGAAGGCCTTCTGGTCCTTTGGCACAAGTTGATCCAGGATTCAGGGTTTTGACCAGTAATTTTTGAGCCAAAACGCGTTTGCTTTTGACAGAAGCTACACCAACCAGCACAATACCAATGTTTACCTTGGCATTGCTTTTGTATTGCGGACTAACCCTACTAAGTTTCAAACAATAACTGATGAGCAGCAAATGGTTTAGATGAAGTGTTGAAAAAGCTAAGAACGCTTCTCTTCGTTTTTTTCTCCTTTTTGTGGTTGCTAAACTGTAAGAAAAGAGTAGAGCATGAGCTTGAACACAAAACATTAAAAGAGAATAAACGCAACACCAATGGTGAAAAAGCAAGCCATGCGTTGGCCGGGAATCGAACCCGGGTCAACTGCTTGGAAGGCAGCTATGCTCACCACTATACCACCAACGCTTACGTAAGCGCGCATTTTTTTTTTACATTTTCTGCAATAACAGTAAACGTTCTAGCAAATCCTTTCTAAGTACATGGAGAATCAAACTGGGGGAGAGTGAAAAAAGTTGTGATGTAGCACAATCCCAAGGAGAACCATTGACCTTTTATGGTTTGTTTATAGAAAATTTTGAGACGTCGTAAAGGCCTTCTGGTCCTTTAGCGGCACGAGTTGAACTGGGATTCAGGGTTTTAACCAGTGTTTTTTTGAGCCAAAAGGGTTTGCTGTAGACAGGGGCATTTAGATGAAATGTAATGATGAAGAGTATAAAACACAACCGTTTAGCAGAGGATGGTTTCGATCCATCGACCTCTGGGTTATGGGCCCAGCACGCTTCCGCTGCGCCACTCTGCTTATGGTGGAGGATGCTCAGAGTTGAAGTCTAATTACTGCCTGCCTTCTGGTCTATGTCATGTAATTTATCAGCCATTTCTTATCTGTTGGCAACTAAATTATTCTTGGTGCTTTGCAAATGTTTGTTTGTTTTTGTTGAAAATCATGTCTCTGTGGCGCAATCGGTTAGCGCGTTCGGCTGTTAACCGAAAGGTTGGTGGTTCGAGTCCACCCAGGGACGTTGCACCCTTTTGCTTCAGTAGTAAGCTACAGTTGAAGAAGTTTTTGCATTTGTGCTAAGCATCTCCCTCAAGTAAAAGCCATTTTGCTGACGATGTTTTGAATTCACGAGATAAACTGGAGAAAAACCTTCTGGATGAGATAGGATAAACAAAACTTCCTTCGAGCCGGAATTGAACCAGCGACCTAAGGATTGCTAATTTAGAGCTACAGTCCTCCGCTCTACCAGCTGAGCTATCGAAGGATTGTTGAAAGCCCACTAGGTTTGGCCATGGGTGCCACGAGCAGGTGGTAAAAATGATTCATTCAACCCAGCGAAAAAGGAATTCAGCAGTAGTATTGGAGAATGCGGGCATCGATCCCGCTACCTCTCGCATGCTAAGCGAGCGCTCTACCACTTGAGCTAATCCCCCAAACCTGGCAAACATATCGTCAGTTTCACGTCACACCAGGTCACAATTTTCATATACAATCACACATGCCATTGCAAGCTTTTTTTTTATTTTTTTATTTTTTTAAGTGTGGATTCCATTTTTGCATACTGGAAGAACATTTAAGGAGTCTACAACGTGATTGGTGCCCTACAAATACAGTTGGGCAACTTTCTAGCAACCCCTTTCTATGTACATGGAGAATCAAATTGGGGACAGTGAAAAAAACTTGCATAGTTTGAAGAAAAAAGTTGCGATGTAGCACAATCCCAAAAGAGAACCATTGACCTTTTATGGCTTTGTTTGTTTATAGAAACTGCTGAGAGGTCGTGAAGGCCTTCTGGTCCTTTGGCACAAGTTGATCCAGGATTCAGGGTTTTGACCAGTAATTTTTGAGCCAAAACGCGTTTGCTTTTGACAGAAGCTACACCAACCAGCACAATACCAATGTTTACCTTGGCATTGCTTTTGTATTGCGGACTAACCCTACTAAGTTTCAAACAATAACTGATGAGCAGCAAATGGTTTAGATGAAGTGTTGAAAAAGCTAAGAACGCTTCTCTTCGTTTTTTTCTCCTTTTTGTGGTTGCTAAACTGTAAGAAAAGAGTAGAGCATGAGCTTGAACACAAAACATTAAAAGAGAATAAACGCAACACCAATGGTGAAAAAGCAAGCCATGCGTTGGCCGGGAATCGAACCCGGGTCAACTGCTTGGAAGGCAGCTATGCTCACCACTATACCACCAACGCTTACGTAAGCGCGCATTTTTTTTTTACATTTTCTGCAATAACAGTAAACGTTCTAGCAAATCCTTTCTAAGTACATGGAGAATCAAACTGGGGGAGAGTGAAAAAAGTTGTGATGTAGCACAATCCCAAGGAGAACCATTGACCTTTTATGGTTTGTTTATAGAAAATTTTGAGACGTCGTAAAGGCCTTCTGGTCCTTTAGCGGCACGAGTTGAACTGGGATTCAGGGTTTTAACCAGTGTTTTTTTGAGCCAAAAGGGTTTGCTGTAGACAGGGGCATTTAGATGAAATGTAATGATGAAGAGTATAAAACACAACCGTTTAGCAGAGGATGGTTTCGATCCATCGACCTCTGGGTTATGGGCCCAGCACGCTTCCGCTGCGCCACTCTGCTTATGGTGGAGGATGCTCAGAGTTGAAGTCTAATTACTGCCTGCCTTCTGGTCTATGTCATGTAATTTATCAGCCATTTCTTATCTGTTGGCAACTAAATTATTCTTGGTGCTTTGCAAATGTTTGTTTGTTTTTGTTGAAAATCATGTCTCTGTGGCGCAATCGGTTAGCGCGTTCGGCTGTTAACCGAAAGGTTGGTGGTTCGAGTCCACCCAGGGACGTTGCACCCTTTTGCTTCAGTAGTAAGCTACAGTTGAAGAAGTTTTTGCATTTGTGCTAAGCATCTCCCTCAAGTAAAAGCCATTTTGCTGACGATGTTTTGAATTCACGAGATAAACTGGAGAAAAACCTTCTGGATGAGATAGGATAAACAAAACTTCCTTCGAGCCGGAATTGAACCAGCGACCTAAGGATTGCTAATTTAGAGCTACAGTCCTCCGCTCTACCAGCTGAGCTATCGAAGGATTGTTGAAAGCCCACTAGGTTTGGCCATGGGTGCCACGAGCAGGTGGTAAAAATGATTCATTCAACCCAGCGAAAAAGGAATTCAGCAGTAGTATTGGAGAATGCGGGCATCGATCCCGCTACCTCTCGCATGCTAAGCGAGCGCTCTACCACTTGAGCTAATCCCCCAAACCTGGCAAACATATCGTCAGTTTCACGTCACACCAGGTCACAATTTTCATATACAATCACACATGCCATTGCAAGCTTTTTTTTTATTTTTTTATTTTTTTAAGTGTGGATTCCATTTTTGCATACTGGAAGAACATTTAAGGAGTCTACAACGTGATTGGTGCCCTACAAATACAGTTGGGCAACTTTCTAGCAACCCCTTTCTATGTACATGGAGAATCAAATTGGGGACAGTGAAAAAAACTTGCATAGTTTGAAGAAAAAAGTTGCGATGTAGCACAATCCCAAAAGAGAACCATTGACCTTTTATGGCTTTGTTTGTTTATAGAAACTGCTGAGAGGTCGTGAAGGCCTTCTGGTCCTTTGGCACAAGTTGATCCAGGATTCAGGGTTTTGACCAGTAATTTTTGAGCCAAAACGCGTTTGCTTTTGACAGAAGCTACACCAACCAGCACAATACCAATGTTTACCTTGGCATTGCTTTTGTATTGCGGACTAACCCTACTAAGTTTCAAACAATAACTGATGAGCAGCAAATGGTTTAGATGAAGTGTTGAAAAAGCTAAGAACGCTTCTCTTCGTTTTTTTCTCCTTTTTGTGGTTGCTAAACTGTAAGAAAAGAGTAGAGCATGAGCTTGAACACAAAACATTAAAAGAGAATAAACGCAACACCAATGGTGAAAAAGCAAGCCATGCGTTGGCCGGGAATCGAACCCGGGTCAACTGCTTGGAAGGCAGCTATGCTCACCACTATACCACCAACGCTTACGTAAGTGCGCATTTTTTTTTTACATTTTCTGCAATAACAGTAAACATTCTAGCAAATCCTTTCTAAGTACATGGAGAATCAAACTGGGGGAGAGTGAAAAAAGTTGTGATGTAGCACAATCCCAAGGAGAACCATTGACCTTTTATGGTTTGTTTATAGAAAATTTTGAGACGTCGTAAAGGCCTTCTGGTCCTTTAGCGGCACGAGTTGAACTGGGATTCAGGGTTTTAACCAGTGTTTTTTTGAGCCAAAAGGGTTTGCTGTAGACAGGGGCATTTAGATGAAATGTAATGATGAAGAGTATAAAACACAACCGTTTAGCAGAGGATGGTTTCGATCCATCGACCTCTGGGTTATGGGCCCAGCACGCTTCCGCTGCGCCACTCTGCTTATGGTGGAGGATGCTCAGAGTTGAAGTCTAATTACTGCCTGCCTTCTGGTCTATGTCATGTAATTTATCAGCCATTTCTTATCTGTTGGCAACTAAATTATTCTTGGTGCTTTGCAAATGTTTGTTTGTTTTTGTTGAAAATCATGTCTCTGTGGCGCAATCGGTTAGCGCGTTCGGCTGTTAACCGAAAGGTTGGTGGTTCGAGTCCACCCAGGGACGTTGCACCCTTTTGCTTCAGTAGTAAGCTACAGTTGAAGAAGTTTTTGCATTTGTGCTAAGCATCTCCCTCAAGTAAAAGCCATTTTGCTGACGATGTTTTGAATTCACGAGACAAACTGGAGAAAAACCTTCTGGATGAGATAGGATAAACAAAACTTCCTTCGAGCCGGAATTGAACCAGCGACCTAAGGATTGCTAATTTAGAGCTACAGTCCTCCGCTCTACCAGCTGAGCTATCGAAGGATTGTTGAAAGCCCACTAGGTTTGGCCATGGGTGCCACGAGCAGGTGGTAAAAATGATTCATTCAACCCAGCGAAAAAGGAATTCAGCAGTAGTATTGGAGAATGCGGGCATCGATCCCGCTACCTCTCGCATGCTAAGCGAGCGCTCTACCACTTGAGCTAATCCCCCAAACCTGGCAAACATATCGTCAGTTTCACGTCACACCAGGTCACAATTTTCATATACAATCACACATGCCATTGCAAGCTTTTTTTTTTTTTTTTTTTTTTTTTTTTTTAAGTGTGGATTCCATTTTTGCATACTGGAAGAACATTTAAGGAGTCTACAACGTGATTGGTGCCCTACAAATACAGTTGGGCAACTTTCTAGCAACCCCTTTCTATGTACATGGAGAATCAAATTGGGGACAGTGAAAAAAACTTGCATAGTTTGAAGAAAAAAGTTGCGATGTAGCACAATCCCAAAAGAGAACCATTGACCTTTTATGGCTTTGTTTGTTTATAGAAACTGCTGAGAGGTCGTGAAGGCCTTCTGGTCCTTTGGCACAAGTTGATCCAGGATTCAGGGTTTTGACCAGTAATTTTTGAGCCAAAACGCGTTTGCTTTTGACAGAAGCTACACCAACCAGCACAATACCAATGTTTACCTTGGCATTGCTTTTGTATTGCGGACTAACCCTACTAAGTTTCAAACAATAACTGATGAGCAGCAAATGGTTTAGATGAAGTGTTGAAAAAGCTAAGAACGCTTCTCTTCGTTTTTTTCTCCTTTTTGTGGTTGCTAAACTGTAAGAAAAGAGTAGAGCATGAGCTTGAACACAAAACATTAAAAGAGAATAAACGCAACACCAATGGTGAAAAAGCAAGCCATGCGTTGGCCGGGAATCGAACCCGGGTCAACTGCTTGGAAGGCAGCTATGCTCACCACTATACCACCAACGCTTACGTAAGCGCGCATTTTTTTTTTACATTTTCTGCAATAACAGTAAACGTTCTAGCAAATCCTTTCTAAGTACATGGAGAATCAAACTGGGGGAGAGTGAAAAAAGTTGTGATGTAGCACAATCCCAAGGAGAACCATTGACCTTTTATGGTTTGTTTATAGAAAATTTTGAGACGTCGTAAAGGCCTTCTGGTCCTTTAGCGGCACGAGTTGAACTGGGATTCAGGGTTTTAACCAGTGTTTTTTTGAGCCAAAAGGGTTTGCTGTAGACAGGGGCATTTAGATGAAATGTAATGATGAAGAGTATAAAACACAACCGTTTAGCAGAGGATGGTTTCGATCCATCGACCTCTGGGTTATGGGCCCAGCACGCTTCCGCTGCGCCACTCTGCTTATGGTGGAGGATGCTCAGAGTTGAAGTCTAATTACTGCCTGCCTTCTGGTCTATGTCATGTAATTTATCAGCCATTTCTTATCTGTTGGCAACTAAATTATTCTTGGTGCTTTGCAAATGTTTGTTTGTTTTTGTTGAAAATCATGTCTCTGTGGCGCAATCGGTTAGCGCGTTCGGCTGTTAACCGAAAGGTTGGTGGTTCGAGTCCACCCAGGGACGTTGCACCCTTTTGCTTCAGTAGTAAGCTACAGTTGAAGAAGTTTTTGCATTTGTGCTAAGCATCTCCCTCAAGTAAAAGCCATTTTGCTGACGATGTTTTGAATTCACGAGATAAACTGGAGAAAAACCTTCTGGATGAGATAGGATAAACAAAACTTCCTTCGAGCCGGAATTGAACCAGCGACCTAAGGATTGCTAATTTAGAGCTACAGTCCTCCGCTCTACCAGCTGAGCTATCGAAGGATTGTTGAAAGCCCACTAGGTTTGGCCATGGGTGCCACGAGCAGGTGGTAAAAATGATTCATTCAACCCAGCGAAAAAGGAATTCAGCAGTAGTATTGGAGAATGCGGGCATCGATCCCGCTACCTCTCGCATGCTAAGCGAGCGCTCTACCACTTGAGCTAATCCCCCAAACCTGGCAAACATATCGTCAGTTTCACGTCACACCAGGTCACAATTTTCATATACAATCACACATGCCATTGCAAGCTTTTTTTTTTTTTTTTTTTTTTTTTAAGTGTGGATTCCATTTTTGCATACTGGAAGAACATTTAAGGAGTCTACAACGTGATTGGTGCCCTACAAATACAGTTGGGCAACTTTCTAGCAACCTCTTTCTATGTACATGGAGAATCAAATTGGGGACAGTGAAAAAAACTTGCATAGTTTGAAGAAAAAAGTTGCGATGTAGCACAATCCCAAAAGAGAACCATTGACCTTTTATGGCTTTGTTTGTTTATAGAAACTGCTGAGAGGTCGTGAAGGCCTTCTGGTCCTTTGGCACAAGTTGATCCAGGATTCAGGGTTTTGACCAGTAATTTTTGAGCCAAAACGCGTTTGCTTTTGACAGAAGCTACACCAACCAGCACAATACCAATGTTTACCTTGGCATTGCTTTTGTATTGCGGACTAACCCTACTAAGTTTCAAACAATAACTGATGAGCAGCAAATGGTTTAGATGAAGTGTTGAAAAAGCTAAGAACGCTTCTCTTCGTTTTTTTCTCCTTTTTGTGGTTGCTAAACTGTAAGAAAAGAGTAGAGCATGAGCTTGAACACAAAACATTAAAAGAGAATAAACGCAACACCAATGGTGAAAAAGCAAGCCATGCGTTGGCCGGGAATCGAACCCGGGTCAACTGCTTGGAAGGCAGCTATGCTCACCACTATACCACCAACGCTTACGTAAGCGCGCATTTTTTTTTTACATTTTCTGCAATAACAGTAAACGTTCTAGCAAATCCTTTCTAAGTACATGGAGAATCAAACTGGGGGAGAGTGAAAAAAGTTGTGATGTAGCACAATCCCAAGGAGAACCATTGACCTTTTATGGTTTGTTTATAGAAAATTTTGAGACGTCGTAAAGGCCTTCTGGTCCTTTAGCGGCACGAGTTGAACTGGGATTCAGGGTTTTAACCAGTGTTTTTTTGAGCCAAAAGGGTTTGCTGTAGACAGGGGCATTTAGATGAAATGTAATGATGAAGAGTATAAAACACAACCGTTTAGCAGAGGATGGTTTCGATCCATCGACCTCTGGGTTATGGGCCCAGCACGCTTCCGCTGCGCCACTCTGCTTATGGTGGAGGATGCTCAGAGTTGAAGTCTAATTACTGCCTGCCTTCTGGTCTATGTCATGTAATTTATCAGCCATTTCTTATCTGTTGGCAACTAAATTATTCTTGGTGCTTTGCAAATGTTTGTTTGTTTTTGTTGAAAATCATGTCTCTGTGGCGCAATCGGTTAGCGCGTTCGGCTGTTAACCGAAAGGTTGGTGGTTCGAGTCCACCCAGGGACGTTGCACCCTTTTGCTTCAGTAGTAAGCTACAGTTGAAGAAGTTTTTGCATTTGTGCTAAGCATCTCCCTCAAGTAAAAGCCATTTTGCTGACGATGTTTTGAATTCACGAGATAAACTGGAGAAAAACCTTCTGGATGAGATAGGATAAACAAAACTTCCTTCGAGCCGGAATTGAACCAGCGACCTAAGGATTGCTAATTTAGAGCTACAGTCCTCCGCTCTACCAGCTGAGCTATCGAAGGATTGTTGAAAGCCCACTAGGTTTGGCCATGGGTGCCACGAGCAGGTGGTAAAAATGATTCATTCAACCCAGCGAAAAAGGAATTCAGCAGTAGTATTGGAGAATGCGGGCATCGATCCCGCTACCTCTCGCATGCTAAGCGAGCGCTCTACCACTTGAGCTAATCCCCCAAACCTAGCAAACATATCGTCAGTTTCACGTCACACCAGGTCACAATTTTCATATACAATCACACATGCCATTGCAAGCTTTTTTTTTTTTTTTTTTTTTTTTTAAGTGTGGATTCCATTTTTGCATACTGGAAGAACATTTAAGGAGTCTACAACGTGATTGGTGCCCTACAAATACAGTTGGGCAACTTTCTAGCAACCCCTTTCTATGTACATGGAGAATCAAATTGGGGACAGTGAAAAAAACTTGCATAGTTTGAAGAAAAAAGTTGCGATGTAGCACAATCCCAAAAGAGAACCATTGACCTTTTATGGCTTTGTTTGTTTATAGAAACTGCTGAGAGGTCGTGAAGGCCTTCTGGTCCTTTGGCACAAGTTGATCCAGGATTCAGGGTTTTGACCAGTAATTTTTGAGCCAAAACGCGTTTGCTTTTGACAGAAGCTACACCAACCAGCACAATACCAATGTTTACCTTGGCATTGCTTTTGTATTGCGGACTAACCCTACTAAGTTTCAAACAATAACTGATGAGCAGCAAATGGTTTAGATGAAGTGTTGAAAAAGCTAAGAACGCTTCTCTTCGTTTTTTTCTCCTTTTTGTGGTTGCTAAACTGTAAGAAAAGAGTAGAGCATGAGCTTGAACACAAAACATTAAAAGAGAATAAACGCAACACCAATGGTGAAAAAGCAAGCCATGCGTTGGCCGGGAATCGAACCCGGGTCAACTGCTTGGAAGGCAGCTATGCTCACCACTATACCACCAACGCTTACGTAAGCGCGCATTTTTTTTTTACATTTTCTGCAATAACAGTAAACGTTCTAGCAAATCCTTTCTAAGTACATGGAGAATCAAACTGGGGGAGAGTGAAAAAAGTTGTGATGTAGCACAATCCCAAGGAGAACCATTGACCTTTTATGGTTTGTTTATAGAAAATTTTGAGACGTCGTAAAGGCCTTCTGGTCCTTTAGCGGCACGAGTTGAACTGGGATTCAGGGTTTTAACCAGTGTTTTTTTGAGCCAAAAGGGTTTGCTGTAGACAGGGGCATTTAGATGAAATGTAATGATGAAGAGTATAAAACACAACCGTTTAGCAGAGGATGGTTTCGATCCATCGACCTCTGGGTTATGGGCCCAGCACGCTTCCGCTGCGCCACTCTGCTTATGGTGGAGGATGCTCAGAGTTGAAGTCTAATTACTGCCTGCCTTCTGGTCTATGTCATGTAATTTATCAGCCATTTCTTATCTGTTGGCAACTAAATTATTCTTGGTGCTTTGCAAATGTTTGTTTGTTTTTGTTGAAAATCATGTCTCTGTGGCGCAATCGGTTAGCGCGTTCGGCTGTTAACCGAAAGGTTGGTGGTTCGAGTCCACCCAGGGACGTTGCACCCTTTTGCTTCAGTAGTAAGCTACAGTTGAAGAAGTTTTTGCATTTGTGCTAAGCATCTCCCTCAAGTAAAAGCCATTTTGCTGACGATGTTTTGAATTCACGAGATAAACTGGAGAAAAACCTTCTGGATGAGATAGGATAAACAAAACTTCCTTCGAGCCGGAATTGAACCAGCGACCTAAGGATTGCTAATTTAGAGCTACAGTCCTCCGCTCTACCAGCTGAGCTATCGAAGGATTGTTGAAAGCCCACTAGGTTTGGCCATGGGTGCCACGAGCAGGTGGTAAAAATGATTCATTCAACCCAGCGAAAAAGGAATTCAGCAGTAGTATTGGAGAATGCGGGCATCGATCCCGCTACCTCTCGCATGCTAAGCGAGCGCTCTACCACTTGAGCTAATCCCCCAAACCTGGCAAACATATCGTCAGTTTCACGTCACACCAGGTCACAATTTTCATATACAATCACACATGCCATTGCAAGCTTTTTTTTTTTTTTTTTTTTAAGTGTGGATTCCATTTTTGCATACTGGAAGAACATTTAAGGAGTCTACAACGTGATTGGTGCCCTACAAATACAGTTGGGCAACTTTCTAGCAACCCCTTTCTATGTACATGGAGAATCAAATTGGGGACAGTGAAAAAAACTTGCATAGTTTGAAGAAAAAAGTTGCGATGTAGCACAATCCCAAAAGAGAACCATTGACCTTTTATGGCTTTGTTTGTTTATAGAAACTGCTGAGAGGTCGTGAAGGCCTTCTGGTCCTTTGGCACAAGTTGATCCAGGATTCAGGGTTTTGACCAGTAATTTTTGAGCCAAAACGCGTTTGCTTTTGACAGAAGCTACACCAACCAGCACAATACCAATGTTTACCTTGGCATTGCTTTTGTATTGCGGACTAACCCTACTAAGTTTCAAACAATAACTGATGAGCAGCAAATGGTTTAGATGAAGTGTTGAAAAAGCTAAGAACGCTTCTCTTCGTTTTTTTCTCCTTTTTGTGGTTGCTAAACTGTAAGAAAAGAGTAGAGCATGAGCTTGAACACAAAACATTAAAAGAGAATAAACGCAACACCAATGGTGAAAAAGCAAGCCATGCGTTGGCCGGGAATCGAACCCGGGTCAACTGCTTGGAAGGCAGCTATGCTCACCACTATACCACCAACGCTTACGTAAGCGCGCATTTTTTTTTTACATTTTCTGCAATAACAGTAAACGTTCTAGCAAATCCTTTCTAAGTACATGGAGAATCAAACTGGGGGAGAGTGAAAAAAGTTGTGATGTAGCACAATCCCAAGGAGAACCATTGACCTTTTATGGTTTGTTTATAGAAAATTTTGAGACGTCGTAAAGGCCTTCTGGTCCTTTAGCGGCACAAGTTGAACTGGGATTCAGGGTTTTAACCAGTGTTTTTTTGAGCCAAAAGGGTTTGCTGTAGACAGGGGCATTTAGATGAAATGTAATGATGAAGAGTATAAAACACAACCGTTTAGCAGAGGATGGTTTCGATCCATCGACCTCTGGGTTATGGGCCCAGCACGCTTCCGCTGCGCCACTCTGCTTATGGTGGAGGATGCTCAGAGTTGAAGTCTAATTACTGCCTGCCTTCTGGTCTATGTCATGTAATTTATCAGCCATTTCTTATCTGTTGGCAACTAAATTATTCTTGGTGCTTTGCAAATGTTTGTTTGTTTTTGTTGAAAATCATGTCTCTGTGGCGCAATCGGTTAGCGCGTTCGGCTGTTAACCGAAAGGTTGGTGGTTCGAGTCCACCCAGGGACGTTGCACCCTTTTGCTTCAGTAGTAAGCTACAGTTGAAGAAGTTTTTGCATTTGTGCTAAGCATCTCCCTCAAGTAAAAGCCATTTTGCTGACGATGTTTTGAATTCACGAGATAAACTGGAGAAAAACCTTCTGGATGAGATAGGATAAACAAAACTTCCTTCGAGCCGGAATTGAACCAGCGACCTAAGGATTGCTAATTTAGAGCTACAGTCCTCCGCTCTACCAGCTGAGCTATCGAAGGATTGTTGAAAGCCCACTAGGTTTGGCCATGGGTGCCACGAGCAGGTGGTAAAAATGATTCATTCAACCCAGCGAAAAAGGAATTCAGCAGTAGTATTGGAGAATGCGGGCATCGATCCCGCTACCTCTCGCATGCTAAGCGAGCGCTCTACCACTTGAGCTAATCCCCCAAACCTGGCAAACATATCGTCAGTTTCACGTCACACCAGGTCACAATTTTCATATACAATCACACATGCCATTGCAAGCTTTTTTTTTTTTTTTTTTTTAAGTGTGGATTCCATTTTTGCATACTGGAAGAACATTTAAGGAGTCTACAACGTGATTGGTGCCCTACAAATACAGTTGGGCAACTTTCTAGCAACCCCTTTCTATGTACATGGAGAATCAAATTGGGGACAGTGAAAAAAACTTGCATAGTTTGAAGAAAAAAGTTGCGATGTAGCACAATCCCAAAAGAGAACCATTGACCTTTTATGGCTTTGTTTGTTTATAGAAACTGCTGAGAGGTCGTGAAGGCCTTCTGGTCCTTTGGCACAAGTTGATCCAGGATTCAGGGTTTTGACCAGTAATTTTTGAGCCAAAACGCGTTTGCTTTTGACAGAAGCTACACCAACCAGCACAATACCAATGTTTACCTTGGCATTGCTTTTGTATTGCGGACTAACCCTACTAAGTTTCAAACAATAACTGATGAGCAGCAAATGGTTTAGATGAAGTGTTGAAAAAGCTAAGAACGCTTCTCTTCGTTTTTTTCTCCTTTTTGTGGTTGCTAAACTGTAAGAAAAGAGTAGAGCATGAGCTTGAACACAAAACATTAAAAGAGAATAAACGCAACACCAATGGTGAAAAAGCAAGCCATGCGTTGGCCGGGAATCGAACCCGGGTCAACTGCTTGGAAGGCAGCTATGCTCACCACTATACCACCAACGCTTACGTAAGCGCGCATTTTTTTTTTACATTTTCTGCAATAACAGTAAACGTTCTAGCAAATCCTTTCTAAGTACATGGAGAATCAAACTGGGGGAGAGTGAAAAAAGTTGTGATGTAGCACAATCCCAAGGAGAACCATTGACCTTTTATGGTTTGTTTATAGAAAATTTTGAGACGTCGTAAAGGCCTTCTGGTCCTTTAGCGGCACGAGTTGAACTGGGATTCAGGGTTTTAACCAGTGTTTTTTTGAGCCAAAAGGGTTTGCTGTAGACAGGGGCATTTAGATGAAATGTAATGATGAAGAGTATAAAACACAACCGTTTAGCAGAGGATGGTTTCGATCCATCGACCTCTGGGTTATGGGCCCAGCACGCTTCCGCTGCGCCACTCTGCTTATGGTGGAGGATGCTCAGAGTTGAAGTCTAATTACTGCCT
This sequence comes from Ranitomeya imitator, assembly GCF_032444005.1. NCBI lineage: Eukaryota > Metazoa > Chordata > Amphibia > Anura > Dendrobatidae > Ranitomeya > Ranitomeya imitator. The sequence goes on from NW_027194831.1 coordinate 107,722, forward strand.
GCCTTCTGGTCTATGTCATGTAATTTATCAGCCATTTCTTATCTGTTGGCAACTAAATTATTCTTGGTGCTTTGCAAATGTTTGTTTGTTTTTGTTGAAAATCATGTCTCTGTGGCGCAATCGGTTAGCGCGTTCGGCTGTTAACCGAAAGGTTGGTGGTTCGAGTCCACCCAGGGACGTTGCACCCTTTTGCTTCAGTAGTAAGCTACAGTTGAAGAAGTTTTTGCATTTGTGCTAAGCATCTCCCTCAAGTAAAAGCCATTTTGCTGACGATGTTTTGAATTCACGAGATAAACTGGAGAAAAACCTTCTGGATGAGATAGGATAAACAAAACTTCCTTCGAGCCGGAATTGAACCAGCGACCTAAGGATTGCTAATTTAGAGCTACAGTCCTCCGCTCTACCAGCTGAGCTATCGAAGGATTGTTGAAAGCCCACTAGGTTTGGCCATGGGTGCCACGAGCAGGTGGTAAAAATGATTCATTCAACCCAGCGAAAAAGGAATTCAGCAGTAGTATTGGAGAATGCGGGCATCGATCCCGCTACCTCTCGCATGCTAAGCGAGCGCTCTACCACTTGAGCTAATCCCCCAAACCTGGCAAACATATCGTCAGTTTCACGTCACACCAGGTCACAATTTTCATATACAATCACACATGCCATTGCAAGCTTTTTTTTTTTTTTTTTAAGTGTGGATTCCATTTTTGCATACTGGAAGAACATTTAAGGAGTCTACAACGTGATTGGTGCCCTACAAATACAGTTGGGCAACTTTCTAGCAACCCCTTTCTATGTACATGGAGAATCAAATTGGGGACAGTGAAAAAAACTTGCATAGTTTGAAGAAAAAAGTTGCGATGTAGCACAATCCCAAAAGAGAACCATTGACCTTTTATGGCTTTGTTTGTTTATAGAAACTGCTGAGAGGTCGTGAAGGCCTTCTGGTCCTTTGGCACAAGTTGATCCAGGATTCAGGGTTTTGACCAGTAATTTTTGAGCCAAAACGCGTTTGCTTTTGACAGAAGCTACACCAACCAGCACAATACCAATGTTTACCTTGGCATTGCTTTTGTATTGCGGACTAACCCTACTAAGTTTCAAACAATAACTGATGAGCAGCAAATGGTTTAGATGAAGTGTTGAAAAAGCTAAGAACGCTTCTCTTCGTTTTTTTCTCCTTTTTGTGGTTGCTAAACTGTAAGAAAAGAGTAGAGCATGAGCTTGAACACAAAACATTAAAAGAGAATAAACGCAACACCAATGGTGAAAAAGCAAGCCATGCGTTGGCCGGGAATCGAACCCGGGTCAACTGCTTGGAAGGCAGCTATGCTCACCACTATACCACCAACGCTTACGTAAGCGCGCATTTTTTTTTTACATTTTCTGCAATAACAGTAAACGTTCTAGCAAATCCTTTCTAAGTACATGGAGAATCAAACTGGGGGAGAGTGAAAAAAGTTGTGATGTAGCACAATCCCAAGGAGAACCATTGACCTTTTATGGTTTGTTTATAGAAAATTTTGAGACGTCGTAAAGGCCTTCTGGTCCTTTAGCGGCACGAGTTAAACTGGGATTCAGGGTTTTAACCAGTGTTTTTTTGAGCCAAAAGGGTTTGCTGTAGACAGGGGCATTTAGATGAAATGTAATGATGAAGAGTATAAAACACAACCGTTTAGCAGAGGATGGTTTCGATCCATCGACCTCTGGGTTATGGGCCCAGCACGCTTCCGCTGCGCCACTCTGCTTATGGTGGAGGATGCTCAGAGTTGAAGTCTAATTACTGCCTGCCTTCTGGTCTATGTCATGTAATTTATCAGCCATTTCTTATCTGTTGGCAACTAAATTATTCTTGGTGCTTTGCAAATGTTTGTTTGTTTTTGTTGAAAATCATGTCTCTGTGGCGCAATCGGTTAGCGCGTTCGGCTGTTAACCGAAAGGTTGGTGGTTCGAGTCCACCCAGGGACGTTGCACCCTTTTGCTTCAGTAGTAAGCTACAGTTGAAGAAGTTTTTGTATTTGTGCTAAGCATCTCCCTCAAGTAAAAGCCATTTTGCTGACGATGTTTTGAATTCACGAGATAAACTGGAGAAAAACCTTCTGGATGAGATAGGATAAACAAAACTTCCTTCGAGCCGGAATTGAACCAGCGACCTAAGGATTGCTAATTTAGAGCTACAGTCCTCCGCTCTACCAGCTGAGCTATCGAAGGATTGTTGAAAGCCCACTAGGTTTGGCCATGGGTGCCACGAGCAGGTGGTAAAAATGATTCATTCAACCCAGCGAAAAAGGAATTCAGCAGTAGTATTGGAGAATGCGGGCATCGATCCCGCTACCTCTCGCATGCTAAGCGAGCGCTCTACCACTTGAGCTAATCCCCCAAACCTGGCAAACATATCGTCAGTTTCACGTCACACCAGGTCACAATTTTCATATACAATCACACATGCCATTGCAAGCTTTTTTTTTTTTTTTTTAAGTGTGGATTCCATTTTTGCATACTGGAAGAACATTTAAGGAGTCTACAACGTGATTGGTGCCCTACAAATACAGTTGGGCAACTTTCTAGCAACCCCTTTCTATGTACATGGAGAATCAAATTGGGGACAGTGAAAAAAACTTGCATAGTTTGAAGAAAAAAGTTGCGATGTAGCACAATCCCAAAAGAGAACCATTGACCTTTTATGGCTTTGTTTGTTTATAGAAACTGCTGAGAGGTCGTGAAGGCCTTCTGGTCCTTTGGCACAAGTTGATCCAGGATTCAGGGTTTTGACCAGTAATTTTTGAGCCAAAACGCGTTTGCTTTTGACAGAAGCTACACCAACCAGCACAATACCAATGTTTACCTTGGCATTGCTTTTGTATTGCGGACTAACCCTACTAAGTTTCAAACAATAACTGATGAGCAGCAAATGGTTTAGATGAAGTGTTGAAAAAGCTAAGAACGCTTCTCTTCGTTTTTTTCTCCTTTTTGTGGTTGCTAAACTGTAAGAAAAGAGTAGAGCATGAGCTTGAACACAAAACATTAAAAGAGAATAAACGCAACACCAATGGTGAAAAAGCAAGCCATGCGTTGGCCGGGAATCGAACCCGGGTCAACTGCTTGGAAGGCAGCTATGCTCACCACTATACCACCAACGCTTACGTAAGCGCGCATTTTTTTTTTACATTTTCTGCAATAACAGTAAACGTTCTAGCAAATCCTTTCTAAGTACATGGAGAATCAAACTGGGGGAGAGTGAAAAAAGTTGTGATGTAGCACAATCCCAAGGAGAACCATTGACCTTTTATGGTTTGTTTATAGAAAATTTTGAGACGTCGTAAAGGCCTTCTGGTCCTTTAGCGGCACGAGTTAAACTGGGATTCAGGGTTTTAACCAGTGTTTTTTTGAGCCAAAAGGGTTTGCTGTAGACAGGGGCATTTAGATGAAATGTAATGATGAAGAGTATAAAACACAACCGTTTAGCAGAGGATGGTTTCGATCCATCGACCTCTGGGTTATGGGCCCAGCACGCTTCCGCTGCGCCACTCTGCTTATGGTGGAGGATGCTCAGAGTTGAAGTCTAATTACTGCCTGCCTTCTGGTCTATGTCATGTAATTTATCAGCCATTTCTTATCTGTTGGCAACTAAATTATTCTTGGTGCTTTGCAAATGTTTGTTTGTTTTTGTTGAAAATCATGTCTCTGTGGCGCAATCGGTTAGCGCGTTCGGCTGTTAACCGAAAGGTTGGTGGTTCGAGTCCACCCAGGGACGTTGCACCCTTTTGCTTCAGTAGTAAGCTACAGTTGAAGAAGTTTTTGTATTTGTGCTAAGCATCTCCCTCAAGTAAAAGCCATTTTGCTGACGATGTTTTGAATTCACGAGATAAACTGGAGAAAAACCTTCTGGATGAGATAGGATAAACAAAACTTCCTTCGAGCCGGAATTGAACCAGCGACCTAAGGATTGCTAATTTAGAGCTACAGTCCTCCGCTCTACCAGCTGAGCTATCGAAGGATTGTTGAAAGCCCACTAGGTTTGGCCATGGGTGCCACGAGCAGGTGGTAAAAATGATTCATTCAACCCAGCGAAAAAGGAATTCAGCAGTAGTATTGGAGAATGCGGGCATCGATCCCGCTACCTCTCGCATGCTAAGCGAGCGCTCTACCACTTGAGCTAATCCCCCAAACCTGGCAAACATATCGTCAGTTTCACGTCACACCAGGTCACAATTTTCATATACAATCACACATGCCATTGCAAGCTTTTTTTTTTTTTTTTTAAGTGTGGATTCCATTTTTGCATACTGGAAGAACATTTAAGGAGTCTACAACGTGATTGGTGCCCTACAAATACAGTTGGGCAACTTTCTAGCAACCCCTTTCTATGTACATGGAGAATCAAATTGGGGACAGTGAAAAAAACTTGCATAGTTTGAAGAAAAAAGTTGCGATGTAGCACAATCCCAAAAGAGAACCATTGACCTTTTATGGCTTTGTTTGTTTATAGAAACTGCTGAGAGGTCGTGAAGGCCTTCTGGTCCTTTGGCACAAGTTGATCCAGGATTCAGGGTTTTGACCAGTAATTTTTGAGCCAAAACGCGTTTGCTTTTGACAGAAGCTACACCAACCAGCACAATACCAATGTTTACCTTGGCATTGCTTTTGTATTGCGGACTAACCCTACTAAGTTTCAAACAATAACTGATGAGCAGCAAATGGTTTAGATGAAGTGTTGAAAAAGCTAAGAACGCTTCTCTTCGTTTTTTTCTCCTTTTTGTGGTTGCTAAACTGTAAGAAAAGAGTAGAGCATGAGCTTGAACACAAAACATTAAAAGAGAATAAACGCAACACCAATGGTGAAAAAGCAAGCCATGCGTTGGCCGGGAATCGAACCCGGGTCAACTGCTTGGAAGGCAGCTATGCTCACCACTATACCACCAACGCTTACGTAAGCGCGCATTTTTTTTTTACATTTTCTGCAATAACAGTAAACGTTCTAGCAAATCCTTTCTAAGTACATGGAGAATCAAACTGGGGGAGAGTGAAAAAAGTTGTGATGTAGCACAATCCCAAGGAGAACCATTGACCTTTTATGGTTTGTTTATAGAAAATTTTGAGACGTCGTAAAGGCCTTCTGGTCCTTTAGCGGCACGAGTTGAACTGGGATTCAGGGTTTTAACCAGTGTTTTTTTGAGCCAAAAGGGTTTGCTGTAGACAGGGGCATTTAGATGAAATGTAATGATGAAGAGTATAAAACACAACCGTTTAGCAGAGGATGGTTTCGATCCATCGACCTCTGGGTTATGGGCCCAGCACGCTTCCGCTGCGCCACTCTGCTTATGGTGGAGGATGCTCAGAGTTGAAGTCTAATTACTGCCTGCCTTCTGGTCTATGTCATGTAATTTATCAGCCATTTCTTATCTGTTGGCAACTAAATTATTCTTGGTGCTTTGCAAATGTTTGTTTGTTTTTGTTGAAAATCATGTCTCTGTGGCGCAATCGGTTAGCGCGTTCGGCTGTTAACCGAAAGGTTGGTGGTTCGAGTCCACCCAGGGACGTTGCACCCTTTTGCTTCAGTAGTAAGCTACAGTTGAAGAAGTTTTTGCATTTGTGCTAAGCATCTCCCTCAAGTAAAAGCCATTTTGCTGACGATGTTTTGAATTCACGAGATAAACTGGAGAAAAACCTTCTGGATGAGATAGGATAAACAAAACTTCCTTCGAGCCGGAATTGAACCAGCGACCTAAGGATTGCTAATTTAGAGCTACAGTCCTCCGCTCTACCAGCTGAGCTATCGAAGGATTGTTGAAAGCCCACTAGGTTTGGCCATGGGTGCCACGAGCAGGTGGTAAAAATGATTCATTCAACCCAGCGAAAAAGGAATTCAGCAGTAGTATTGGAGAATGCGGGCATCGATCCCGCTACCTCTCGCATGCTAAGCGAGCGCTCTACCACTTGAGCTAATCCCCCAAACCTGGCAAACATATCGTCAGTTTCACGTCACACCAGGTCACAATTTTCATATACAATCACACATGCCATTGCAAGCTTTTTTTTTTTTTTTTTAAGTGTGGATTCCATTTTTGCATACTGGAAGAACATTTAAGGAGTCTACAACGTGATTGGTGCCCTACAAATACAGTTGGGCAACTTTCTAGCAACCCCTTTCTATGTACATGGAGAATCAAATTGGGGACAGTGAAAAAAACTTGCATAGTTTGAAGAAAAAAGTTGCGATGTAGCACAATCCCAAAAGAGAACCATTGACCTTTTATGGCTTTGTTTGTTTATAGAAACTGCTGAGAGGTCGTGAAGGCCTTCTGGTCCTTTGGCACAAGTTGATCCAGGATTCAGGGTTTTGACCAGTAATTTTTGAGCCAAAACGCGTTTGCTTTTGACAGAAGCTACACCAACCAGCACAATACCAATGTTTACCTTGGCATTGCTTTTGTATTGCGGACTAACCCTACTAAGTTTCAAACAATAACTGATGAGCAGCAAATGGTTTAGATGAAGTGTTGAAAAAGCTAAGAACGCTTCTCTTCGTTTTTTTCTCCTTTTTGTGGTTGCTAAACTGTAAGAAAAGAGTAGAGCATGAGCTTGAACACAAAACATTAAAAGAGAATAAACGCAACACCAATGGTGAAAAAGCAAGCCATGCGTTGGCCGGGAATCGAACCCGGGTCAACTGCTTGGAAGGCAGCTATGCTCACCACTATACCACCAACGCTTACGTAAGCGCGCATTTTTTTTTTACATTTTCTGCAATAACAGTAAACGTTCTAGCAAATCCTTTCTAAGTACATGGAGAATCAAACTGGGGGAGAGTGAAAAAAGTTGTGATGTAGCACAATCCCAAGGAGAACCATTGACCTTTTATGGTTTGTTTATAGAAAATTTTGAGACGTCGTAAAGGCCTTCTGGTCCTTTAGCGGCACGAGTTGAACTGGGATTCAGGGTTTTAACCAGTGTTTTTTTGAGCCAAAAGGGTTTGCTGTAGACAGGGGCATTTAGATGAAATGTAATGATGAAGAGTATAAAACACAACCGTTTAGCAGAGGATGGTTTCGATCCATCGACCTCTGGGTTATGGGCCCAGCACGCTTCCGCTGCGCCACTCTGCTTATGGTGGAGGATGCTCAGAGTTGAAGTCTAATTACTGCCTGCCTTCTGGTCTATGTCATGTAATTTATCAGCCATTTCTTATCTGTTGGCAACTAAATTATTCTTGGTGCTTTGCAAATGTTTGTTTGTTTTTGTTGAAAATCATGTCTCTGTGGCGCAATCGGTTAGCGCGTTCGGCTGTTAACCGAAAGGTTGGTGGTTCGAGTCCACCCAGGGACGTTGCACCCTTTTGCTTCAGTAGTAAGCTACAGTTGAAGAAGTTTTTGCATTTGTGCTAAGCATCTCCCTCAAGTAAAAGCCATTTTGCTGACGATGTTTTGAATTCACGAGATAAACTGGAGAAAAACCTTCTGGATGAGATAGGATAAACAAAACTTCCTTCGAGCCGGAATTGAACCAGCGACCTAAGGATTGCTAATTTAGAGCTACAGTCCTCCGCTCTACCAGCTGAGCTATCGAAGGATTGTTGAAAGCCCACTAGGTTTGGCCATGGGTGCCACGAGCAGGTGGTAAAAATGATTCATTCAACCCAGCGAAAAAGGAATTCAGCAGTAGTATTGGAGAATGCGGGCATCGATCCCGCTACCTCTCGCATGCTAAGCGAGCGCTCTACCACTTGAGCTAATCCCCCAAACCTGGCAAACATATCGTCAGTTTCACGTCACACCAGGTCACAATTTTCATATACAATCACACATGCCATTGCAAGCTTTTTTTTTTTTTTTTTAAGTGTGGATTCCATTTTTGCATACTGGAAGAACATTTAAGGAGTCTACAACGTGATTGGTGCCCTACAAATACAGTTGGGCAACTTTCTAGCAACCCCTTTCTATGTACATGGAGAATCAAATTGGGGACAGTGAAAAAAACTTGCATAGTTTGAAGAAAAAAGTTGCGATGTAGCACAATCCCAAAAGAGAACCATTGACCTTTTATGGCTTTGTTTGTTTATAGAAACTGCTGAGAGGTCGTGAAGGCCTTCTGGTCCTTTGGCACAAGTTGATCCAGGATTCAGGGTTTTGACCAGTAATTTTTGAGCCAAAACGCGTTTGCTTTTGACAGAAGCTACACCAACCAGCACAATACCAATGTTTACCTTGGCATTGCTTTTGTATTGCGGACTAACCCTACTAAGTTTCAAACAATAACTGATGAGCAGCAAATGGTTTAGATGAAGTGTTGAAAAAGCTAAGAACGCTTCTCTTCGTTTTTTTCTCCTTTTTGTGGTTGCTAAACTGTAAGAAAAGAGTAGAGCATGAGCTTGAACACAAAACATTAAAAGAGAATAAACGCAACACCAATGGTGAAAAAGCAAGCCATGCGTTGGCCGGGAATCGAACCCGGGTCAACTGCTTGGAAGGCAGCTATGCTCACCACTATACCACCAACGCTTACGTAAGCGCGCATTTTTTTTTTACATTTTCTGCAATAACAGTAAACGTTCTAGCAAATCCTTTCTAAGTACATGGAGAATCAAACTGGGGGAGAGTGAAAAAAGTTGTGATGTAGCACAATCCCAAGGAGAACCATTGACCTTTTATGGTTTGTTTATAGAAAATTTTGAGACGTCGTAAAGGCCTTCTGGTCCTTTAGCGGCACGAGTTAAACTGGGATTCAGGGTTTTAACCAGTGTTTTTTTGAGCCAAAAGGGTTTGCTGTAGACAGGGGCATTTAGATGAAATGTAATGATGAAGAGTATAAAACACAACCGTTTAGCAGAGGATGGTTTCGATCCATCGACCTCTGGGTTATGGGCCCAGCACGCTTCCGCTGCGCCACTCTGCTTATGGTGGAGGATGCTCAGAGTTGAAGTCTAATTACTGCCTGCCTTCTGGTCTATGTCATGTAATTTATCAGCCATTTCTTATCTGTTGGCAACTAAATTATTCTTGGTGCTTTGCAAATGTTTGTTTGTTTTTGTTGAAAATCATGTCTCTGTGGCGCAATCGGTTAGCGCGTTCGGCTGTTAACCGAAAGGTTGGTGGTTCGAGTCCACCCAGGGACGTTGCACCCTTTTGCTTCAGTAGTAAGCTACAGTTGAAGAAGTTTTTGTATTTGTGCTAAGCATCTCCCTCAAGTAAAAGCCATTTTGCTGACGATGTTTTGAATTCACGAGATAAACTGGAGAAAAACCTTCTGGATGAGATAGGATAAACAAAACTTCCTTCGAGCCGGAATTGAACCAGCGACCTAAGGATTGCTAATTTAGAGCTACAGTCCTCCGCTCTACCAGCTGAGCTATCGAAGGATTGTTGAAAGCCCACTAGGTTTGGCCATGGGTGCCACGAGCAGGTGGTAAAAATGATTCATTCAACCCAGCGAAAAAGGAATTCAGCAGTAGTATTGGAGAATGCGGGCATCGATCCCGCTACCTCTCGCATGCTAAGCGAGCGCTCTACCACTTGAGCTAATCCCCCAAACCTGGCAAACATATCGTCAGTTTCACGTCACACCAGGTCACAATTTTCATATACAATCACACATGCCATTGCAAGCTTTTTTTTTTTTTTTTTAAGTGTGGATTCCATTTTTGCATACTGGAAGAACATTTAAGGAGTCTACAACGTGATTGGTGCCCTACAAATACAGTTGGGCAACTTTCTAGCAACCCCTTTCTATGTACATGGAGAATCAAATTGGGGACAGTGAAAAAAACTTGCATAGTTTGAAGAAAAAAGTTGCGATGTAGCACAATCCCAAAAGAGAACCATTGACCTTTTATGGCTTTGTTTGTTTATAGAAACTGCTGAGAGGTCGTGAAGGCCTTCTGGTCCTTTGGCACAAGTTGATCCAGGATTCAGGGTTTTGACCAGTAATTTTTGAGCCAAAACGCGTTTGCTTTTGACAGAAGCTACACCAACCAGCACAATACCAATGTTTACCTTGGCATTGCTTTTGTATTGCGGACTAACCCTACTAAGTTTCAAACAATAACTGATGAGCAGCAAATGGTTTAGATGAAGTGTTGAAAAAGCTAAGAACGCTTCTCTTCGTTTTTTTCTCCTTTTTGTGGTTGCTAAACTGTAAGAAAAGAGTAGAGCATGAGCTTGAACACAAAACATTAAAAGAGAATAAACGCAACACCAATGGTGAAAAAGCAAGCCATGCGTTGGCCGGGAATCGAACCCGGGTCAACTGCTTGGAAGGCAGCTATGCTCACCACTATACCACCAACGCTTACGTAAGCGCGCATTTTTTTTTTACATTTTCTGCAATAACAGTAAACGTTCTAGCAAATCCTTTCTAAGTACATGGAGAATCAAACTGGGGGAGAGTGAAAAAAGTTGTGATGTAGCACAATCCCAAGGAGAACCATTGACCTTTTATGGTTTGTTTATAGAAAATTTTGAGACGTCGTAAAGGCCTTCTGGTCCTTTAGCGGCACGAGTTAAACTGGGATTCAGGGTTTTAACCAGTGTTTTTTTGAGCCAAAAGGGTTTGCTGTAGACAGGGGCATTTAGATGAAATGTAATGATGAAGAGTATAAAACACAACCGTTTAGCAGAGGATGGTTTCGATCCATCGACCTCTGGGTTATGGGCCCAGCACGCTTCCGCTGCGCCACTCTGCTTATGGTGGAGGATGCTCAGAGTTGAAGTCTAATTACTGCCTGCCTTCTGGTCTATGTCATGTAATTTATCAGCCATTTCTTATCTGTTGGCAACTAAATTATTCTTGGTGCTTTGCAAATGTTTGTTTGTTTTTGTTGAAAATCATGTCTCTGTGGCGCAATCGGTTAGCGCGTTCGGCTGTTAACCGAAAGGTTGGTGGTTCGAGTCCACCCAGGGACGTTGCACCCTTTTGCTTCAGTAGTAAGCTACAGTTGAAGAAGTTTTTGTATTTGTGCTAAGCATCTCCCTCAAGTAAAAGCCATTTTGCTGACGATGTTTTGAATTCACGAGATAAACTGGAGAAAAACCTTCTGGATGAGATAGGATAAACAAAACTTCCTTCGAGCCGGAATTGAACCAGCGACCTAAGGATTGCTAATTTAGAGCTACAGTCCTCCGCTCTACCAGCTGAGCTATCGAAGGATTGTTGAAAGCCCACTAGGTTTGGCCATGGGTGCCACGAGCAGGTGGTAAAAATGATTCATTCAACCCAGCGAAAAAGGAATTCAGCAGTAGTATTGGAGAATGCGGGCATCGATCCCGCTACCTCTCGCATGCTAAGCGAGCGCTCTACCACTTGAGCTAATCCCCCAAACCTGGCAAACATATCGTCAGTTTCACGTCACACCAGGTCACAATTTTCATATACAATCACACATGCCATTGCAAGCTTTTTTTTTTTTTTTTTAAGTGTGGATTCCATTTTTGCATACTGGAAGAACATTTAAGGAGTCTACAACGTGATTGGTGCCCTACAAATACAGTTGGGCAACTTTCTAGCAACCCCTTTCTATGTACATGGAGAATCAAATTGGGGACAGTGAAAAAAACTTGCATAGTTTGAAGAAAAAAGTTGTGATGTAGCACAATCCCAAGGAGAACCATTGACCTTTTATGGTTTGTTTATAGAAAATTTTGAGACGTCGTAAAGGCCTTCTGGTCCTTTAGCGGCACGAGTTAAACTGGGATTCAGGGTTTTAACCAGTGTTTTTTTGAGCCAAAAGGGTTTGCTGTAGACAGGGGCATTTAGATGAAATGTAATGATGAAGAGTATAAAACACAACCGTTTAGCAGAGGATGGTTTCGATCCATCGACCTCTGGGTTATGGGCCCAGCACGCTTCCGCTGCGCCACTCTGCTTATGGTGGAGGATGCTCAGAGTTGAAGTCTAATTACTGCCTGCCTTCTGGTCTATGTCATGTAATTTATCAGCCATTTCTTATCTGTTGGCAACTAAATTATTCTTGGTGCTTTGCAAATGTTTGTTTGTTTTTGTTGAAAATCATGTCTCTGTGGCGCAATCGGTTAGCGCGTTCGGCTGTTAACCGAAAGGTTGGTGGTTCGAGTCCACCCAGGGACGTTGCACCCTTTTGCTTCAGTAGTAAGCTACAGTTGAAGAAGTTTTTGTATTTGTGCTAAGCATCTCCCTCAAGTAAAAGCCATTTTGCTGACGATGTTTTGAATTCACGAGATAAACTGGAGAAAAACCTTCTGGATGAGATAGGATAAACAAAACTTCCTTCGAGCCGGAATTGAACCAGCGACCTAAGGATTGCTAATTTAGAGCTACAGTCCTCCGCTCTACCAGCTGAGCTATCGAAGGATTGTTGAAAGCCCACTAGGTTTGGCCATGGGTGCCACGAGCAGGTGGTAAAAATGATTCATTCAACCCAGCGAAAAAGGAATTCAGCAGTAGTATTGGAGAATGCGGGCATCGATCCCGCTACCTCTCGCATGCTAAGCGAGCGCTCTACCACTTGAGCTAATCCCCCAAACCTGGCAAACATATCGTCAGTTTCACGTCACACCAGGTCACAATTTTCATATACAATCACACATGCCATTGCAAGCTTTTTTTTTTTTTTTTTAAGTGTGGATTCCATTTTTGCATACTGGAAGAACATTTAAGGAGTCTACAACGTGATTGGTGCCCTACAAATACAGTTGGGCAACTTTCTAGCAACCCCTTTCTATGTACATGGAGAATCAAATTGGGGACAGTGAAAAAAACTTGCATAGTTTGAAGAAAAAAGTTGTGATGTAGCACAATCCCAAGGAGAACCATTGACCTTTTATGGTTTGTTTATAGAAAATTTTGAGACGTCGTAAAGGCCTTCTGGTCCTTTAGCGGCACGAGTTAAACTGGGATTCAGGGTTTTAACCAGTGTTTTTTTGAGCCAAAAGGGTTTGCTGTAGACAGGGGCATTTAGATGAAATGTAATGATGAAGAGTATAAAACACAACCGTTTAGCAGAGGATGGTTTCGATCCATCGACCTCTGGGTTATGGGCCCAGCACGCTTCCGCTGCGCCACTCTGCTTATGGTGGAGGATGCTCAGAGTTGAAGTCTAATTACTGCCTGCCTTCTGGTCTATGTCATGTAATTTATCAGCCATTTCTTATCTGTTGGCAACTAAATTATTCTTGGTGCTTTGCAAATGTTTGTTTGTTTTTGTTGAAAATCATGTCTCTGTGGCGCAATCGGTTAGCGCGTTCGGCTGTTAACCGAAAGGTTGGTGGTTCGAGTCCACCCAGGGACGTTGCACCCTTTTGCTTCAGTAGTAAGCTACAGTTGAAGAAGTTTTTGTATTTGTGCTAAGCATCTCCCTCAAGTAAAAGCCATTTTGCTGACGATGTTTTGAATTCACGAGATAAACTGGAGAAAAACCTTCTGGATGAGATAGGATAAACAAAACTTCCTTCGAGCCGGAATTGAACCAGCGACCTAAGGATTGCTAATTTAGAGCTACAGTCCTCCGCTCTACCAGCTGAGCTATCGAAGGATTGTTGAAAGCCCACTAGGTTTGGCCATGGGTGCCACGAGCAGGTGGTAAAAATGATTCATTCAACCCAGCGAAAAAGGAATTCAGCAGTAGTATTGGAGAATGCGGGCATCGATCCCGCTACCTCTCGCATGCTAAGCGAGCGCTCTACCACTTGAGCTAATCCCCCAAACCTGGCAAACATATCGTCAGTTTCACGTCACACCAGGTCACAATTTTCATATACAATCACACATGCCATTGCAAGCTTTTTTTTTTTTTTTTTAAGTGTGGATTCCATTTTTGCATACTGGAAGAACATTTAAGGAGTCTACAACGTGATTGGTGCCCTACAAATACAGTTGGGCAACTTTCTAGCAACCCCTTTCTATGTACATGGAGAATCAAATTGGGGACAGTGAAAAAAACTTGCATAGTTTGAAGAAAAAAGTTGTGATGTAGCACAATCCCAAGGAGAACCATTGACCTTTTATGGTTTGTTTATAGAAAATTTTGAGACGTCGTAAAGGCCTTCTGGTCCTTTAGCGGCACGAGTTAAACTGGGATTCAGGGTTTTAACCAGTGTTTTTTTGAGCCAAAAGGGTTTGCTGTAGACAGGGGCATTTAGATGAAATGTAATGATGAAGAGTATAAAACACAACCGTTTAGCAGAGGATGGTTTCGATCCATCGACCTCTGGGTTATGGGCCCAGCACGCTTCCGCTGCGCCACTCTGCTTATGGTGGAGGATGCTCAGAGTTGAAGTCTAATTACTGCCTGCCTTCTGGTCTATGTCATGTAATTTATCAGCCATTTCTTATCTGTTGGCAACTAAATTATTCTTGGTGCTTTGCAAATGTTTGTTTGTTTTTGTTGAAAATCATGTCTCTGTGGCGCAATCGGTTAGCGCGTTCGGCTGTTAACCGAAAGGTTGGTGGTTCGAGTCCACCCAGGGACGTTGCACCCTTTTGCTTCAGTAGTAAGCTACAGTTGAAGAAGTTTTTGTATTTGTGCTAAGCATCTCCCTCAAGTAAAAGCCATTTTGCTGACGATGTTTTGAATTCACGAGATAAACTGGAGAAAAACCTTCTGGATGAGATAGGATAAACAAAACTTCCTTCGAGCCGGAATTGAACCAGCGACCTAAGGATTGCTAATTTAGAGCTACAGTCCTCCGCTCTACCAGCTGAGCTATCGAAGGATTGTTGAAAGCCCACTAGGTTTGGCCATGGGTGCCACGAGCAGGTGGTAAAAATGATTCATTCAACCCAGCGAAAAAGGAATTCAGCAGTAGTATTGGAGAATGCGGGCATCGATCCCGCTACCTCTCGCATGCTAAGCGAGCGCTCTACCACTTGAGCTAATCCCCCAAACCTGGCAAACATATCGTCAGTTTCACGTCACACCAGGTCACAATTTTCATATACAATCACACATGCCATTGCAAGCTTTTTTTTTTTTTTTTTAAGTGTGGATTCCATTTTTGCATACTGGAAGAACATTTAAGGAGTCTACAACGTGATTGGTGCCCTACAAATACAGTTGGGCAACTTTCTAGCAACCCCTTTCTATGTACATGGAGAATCAAATTGGGGACAGTGAAAAAAACTTGCATAGTTTGAAGAAAAAAGTTGTGATGTAGCACAATCCCAAGGAGAACCATTGACCTTTTATGGTTTGTTTATAGAAAATTTTGAGACGTCGTAAAGGCCTTCTGGTCCTTTAGCGGCACGAGTTAAACTGGGATTCAGGGTTTTAACCAGTGTTTTTTTGAGCCAAAAGGGTTTGCTGTAGACAGGGGCATTTAGATGAAATGTAATGATGAAGAGTATAAAACACAACCGTTTAGCAGAGGATGGTTTCGATCCATCGACCTCTGGGTTATGGGCCCAGCACGCTTCCGCTGCGCCACTCTGCTTATGGTGGAGGATGCTCAGAGTTGAAGTCTAATTACTGCCTGCCTTCTGGTCTATGTCATGTAATTTATCAGCCATTTCTTATCTGTTGGCAACTAAATTATTCTTGGTGCTTTGCAAATGTTTGTTTGTTTTTGTTGAAAATCATGTCTCTGTGGCGCAATCGGTTAGCGCGTTCGGCTGTTAACCGAAAGGTTGGTGGTTCGAGTCCACCCAGGGACGTTGCACCCTTTTGCTTCAGTAGTAAGCTACAGTTGAAGAAGTTTTTGTATTTGTGCTAAGCATCTCCCTCAAGTAAAAGCCATTTTGCTGACGATGTTTTGAATTCACGAGATAAACTGGAGAAAAACCTTCTGGATGAGATAGGATAAACAAAACTTCCTTCGAGCCGGAATTGAACCAGCGACCTAAGGATTGCTAATTTAGAGCTACAGTCCTCCGCTCTACCAGCTGAGCTATCGAAGGATTGTTGAAAGCCCACTAGGTTTGGCCATGGGTGCCACGAGCAGGTGGTAAAAATGATTCATTCAACCCAGCGAAAAAGGAATTCAGCAGTAGTATTGGAGAATGCGGGCATCGATCCCGCTACCTCTCGCATGCTAAGCGAGCGCTCTACCACTTGAGCTAATCCCCCAAACCTGGCAAACATATCGTCAGTTTCACGTCACACCAGGTCACAATTTTCATATACAATCACACATGCCATTGCAAGCTTTTTTTTTTTTTTTTTAAGTGTGGATTCCATTTTTGCATACTGGAAGAACATTTAAGGAGTCTACAACGTGATTGGTGCCCTACAAATACAGTTGGGCAACTTTCTAGCAACCCCTTTCTATGTACATGGAGAATCAAATTGGGGACAGTGAAAAAAACTTGCATAGTTTGAAGAAAAAAGTTGTGATGTAGCACAATCCCAAGGAGAACCATTGACCTTTTATGGTTTGTTTATAGAAAATTTTGAGACGTCGTAAAGGCCTTCTGGTCCTTTAGCGGCACGAGTTAAACTGGGATTCAGGGTTTTAACCAGTGTTTTTTTGAGCCAAAAGGGTTTGCTGTAGACAGGGGCATTTAGATGAAATGTAATGATGAAGAGTATAAAACACAACCGTTTAGCAGAGGATGGTTTCGATCCATCGACCTCTGGGTTATGGGCCCAGCACGCTTCCGCTGCGCCACTCTGCTTATGGTGGAGGATGCTCAGAGTTGAAGTCTAATTACTGCCTGCCTTCTGGTCTATGTCATGTAATTTATCAGCCATTTCTTATCTGTTGGCAACTAAATTATTCTTGGTGCTTTGCAAATGTTTGTTTGTTTTTGTTGAAAATCATGTCTCTGTGGCGCAATCGGTTAGCGCGTTCGGCTGTTAACCGAAAGGTTGGTGGTTCGAGTCCACCCAGGGACGTTGCACCCTTTTGCTTCAGTAGTAAGCTACAGTTGAAGAAGTTTTTGTATTTGTGCTAAGCATCTCCCTCAAGTAAAAGCCATTTTGCTGACGATGTTTTGAATTCACGAGATAAACTGGAGAAAAACCTTCTGGATGAGATAGGATAAACAAAACTTCCTTCGAGCCGGAATTGAACCAGCGACCTAAGGATTGCTAATTTAGAGCTACAGTCCTCCGCTCTACCAGCTGAGCTATCGAAGGATTGTTGAAAGCCCACTAGGTTTGGCCATGGGTGCCACGAGCAGGTGGTAAAAATGATTCATTCAACCCAGCGAAAAAGGAATTCAGCAGTAGTATTGGAGAATGCGGGCATCGATCCCGCTACCTCTCGCATGCTAAGCGAGCGCTCTACCACTTGAGCTAATCCCCCAAACCTGGCAAACATATCGTCAGTTTCACGTCACACCAGGTCACAATTTTCATATACAATCACACATGCCATTGCAAGCTTTTTTTTTTTTTTTTTTTTTTAAGTGTGGATTCCATTTTTGCATACTGGAAGAACATTTAAGGAGTCTACAACGTGATTGGTGCCCTACAAATACAGTTGGGCAACTTTCTAGCAACCCCTTTCTATGTACATGGAGAATCAAATTGGGGACAGTGAAAAAAACTTGCATAGTTTGAAGAAAAAAGTTGCGATGTAGCACAATCCCAAAAGAGAACCATTGACCTTTTATGGCTTTGTTTGTTTATAGAAACTGCTGAGAGGTCGTGAAGGCCTTCTGGTCCTTTGGCACAAGTTGATCCAGGATTCAGGGTTTTGACCAGTAATTTTTGAGCCAAAACGCGTTTGCTTTTGACAGAAGCTACACCAACCAGCACAATACCAATGTTTACCTTGGCATTGCTTTTGTATTGCGGACTAACCCTACTAAGTTTCAAACAATAACTGATGAGCAGCAAATGGTTTAGATGAAGTGTTGAAAAAGCTAAGAACGCTTCTCTTCGTTTTTTTCTCCTTTTTGTGGTTGCTAAACTGTAAGAAAAGAGTAGAGCATGAGCTTGAACACAAAACATTAAAAGAGAATAAACGCAACACCAATGGTGAAAAAGCAAGCCATGCGTTGGCCGGGAATCGAACCCGGGTCAACTGCTTGGAAGGCAGCTATGCTCACCACTATACCACCAACGCTTACGTAAGCGCGCATTTTTTTTTTACATTTTCTGCAATAACAGTAAACGTTCTAGCAAATCCTTTCTAAGTACATGGAGAATCAAACTGGGGGAGAGTGAAAAAAGTTGTGATGTAGCACAATCCCAAGGAGAACCATTGACCTTTTATGGTTTGTTTATAGAAAATTTTGAGACGTCGTAAAGGCCTTCTGGTCCTTTAGCGGCACGAGTTGAACTGGGATTCAGGGTTTTAACCAGTGTTTTTTTGAGCCAAAAGGGTTTGCTGTAGACAGGGGCATTTAGATGAAATGTAATGATGAAGAGTATAAAACACAACCGTTTAGCAGAGGATGGTTTCGATCCATCGACCTCTGGGTTATGGGCCCAGCACGCTTCCGCTGCGCCACTCTGCTTATGGTGGAGGATGCTCAGAGTTGAAGTCTAATTACTGCCTGCCTTCTGGTCTATGTCATGTAATTTATCAGCCATTTCTTATCTGTTGGCAACTAAATTATTCTTGGTGCTTTGCAAATGTTTGTTTGTTTTTGTTGAAAATCATGTCTCTGTGGCGCAATCGGTTAGCGCGTTCGGCTGTTAACCGAAAGGTTGGTGGTTCGAGTCCACCCAGGGACGTTGCACCCTTTTGCTTCAGTAGTAAGCTACAGTTGAAGAAGTTTTTGCATTTGTGCTAAGCATCTCCCTCAAGTAAAAGCCATTTTGCTGACGATGTTTTGAATTCACGAGATAAACTGGAGAAAAACCTTCTGGATGAGATAGGATAAACAAAACTTCCTTCGAGCCGGAATTGAACCAGCGACCTAAGGATTGCTAATTTAGAGCTACAGTCCTCCGCTCTACCAGCTGAGCTATCGAAGGATTGTTGAAAGCCCACTAGGTTTGGCCATGGGTGCCACGAGCAGGTGGTAAAAATGATTCATTCAACCCAGCGAAAAAGGAATTCAGCAGTAGTATTGGAGAATGCGGGCATCGATCCCGCTACCTCTCGCATGCTAAGCGAGCGCTCTACCACTTGAGCTAATCCCCCAAACCTGGCAAACATATCGTCAGTTTCACGTCACACCAGGTCACAATTTTCATATACAATCACACATGCCATTGCAAGCTTTTTTTTTTTTTTTTTAAGTGTGGATTCCATTTTTGCATACTGGAAGAACATTTAAGGAGTCTACAACGTGATTGGTGCCCTACAAATACAGTTGGGCAACTTTCTAGCAACCCCTTTCTATGTACATGGAGAATCAAATTGGGGACAGTGAAAAAAACTTGCATAGTTTGAAGAAAAAAGTTGCGATGTAGCACAATCCCAAAAGAGAACCATTGACCTTTTATGGCTTTGTTTGTTTATAGAAACTGCTGAGAGGTCGTGAAGGCCTTCTGGTCCTTTGGCACAAGTTGATCCAGGATTCAGGGTTTTGACCAGTAATTTTTGAGCCAAAACGCGTTTGCTTTTGACAGAAGCTACACCAACCAGCACAATACCAATGTTTACCTTGGCATTGCTTTTGTATTGCGGACTAACCCTACTAAGTTTCAAACAATAACTGATGAGCAGCAAATGGTTTAGATGAAGTGTTGAAAAAGCTAAGAACGCTTCTCTTCGTTTTTTTCTCCTTTTTGTGGTTGCTAAACTGTAAGAAAAGAGTAGAGCATGAGCTTGAACACAAAACATTAAAAGAGAATAAACGCAACACCAATGGTGAAAAAGCAAGCCATGCGTTGGCCGGGAATCGAACCCGGGTCAACTGCTTGGAAGGCAGCTATGCTCACCACTATACCACCAACGCTTACGTAAGCGCGCATTTTTTTTTTACATTTTCTGCAATAACAGTAAACGTTCTAGCAAATCCTTTCTAAGTACATGGAGAATCAAACTGGGGGAGAGTGAAAAAAGTTGTGATGTAGCACAATCCCAAGGAGAACCATTGACCTTTTATGGTTTGTTTATAGAAAATTTTGAGACGTCGTAAAGGCCTTCTGGTCCTTTAGCGGCACGAGTTGAACTGGGATTCAGGGTTTTAACCAGTGTTTTTTTGAGCCAAAAGGGTTTGCTGTAGACAGGGGCATTTAGATGAAATGTAATGATGAAGAGTATAAAACACAACCGTTTAGCAGAGGATGGTTTCGATCCATCGACCTCTGGGTTATGGGCCCAGCACGCTTCCGCTGCGCCACTCTGCTTATGGTGGAGGATGCTCAGAGTTGAAGGCTAATTACTGCCTGCCTTCTGGTCTATGTCATGTAATTTATCAGCCATTTCTTATCTGTTGGCAACTAAATTATTCTTGGTGCTTTGCAAATGTTTGTTTGTTTTTGTTGAAAATCATGTCTCTGTGGCGCAATCGGTTAGCGCGTTCGGCTGTTAACCGAAAGGTTGGTGGTTCGAGTCCACCCAGGGACATTGCACCCTTTTGCTTCAGTAGTAAGCTACAGTTGAAGAAGTTTTTGCATTTGTGCTAAGCATCTCCCTCAAGTAAAAGCCATTTTGCTGACGATGTTTTGAATTCACGAGATAAACTGGAGAAAAACCTTCTGGATGAGATAGGATAAACAAAACTTCCTTCGAGCCGGAATTGAACCAGCGACCTAAGGATTGCTAATTTAGAGCTACAGTCCTCCGCTCTACCAGCTGAGCTATCGAAGGATTGTTGAAAGCCCACTAGGTTTGGCCATGGGTGCCACGAGCAGGTGGTAAAAATGATTCATTCAACCCAGCGAAAAAGGAATTCAGCAGTAGTATTGGAGAATGCGGGCATCGATCCCGCTACCTCTCGCATGCTAAGTGAGCGCTCTACCACTTGAGCTAATCCCCCAAACCTGGCAAACATATCGTCAGTTTCACGTCACACCAGGTCACAATTTTCATATACAATCACACATGCCATTGCAAGCTTTTTTTTTTTTTTTTTTTTAAGTGTGGATTCCATTTTTGCATACTGGAAGAACATTTAAGGAGTCTACAACGTGATTGGTGCCCTACAAATACAGTTGGGCAACTTTCTAGCAACCCCTTTCTATGTACATGGAGAATCAAATTGGGGACAGTGAAAAAAACTTGCATAGTTTGAAGAAAAAAGTTGCGATGTAGCACAATCCCAAAAGAGAACCATTGACCTTTTATGGCTTTGTTTGTTTATAGAAACTGCTGAGAGGTCGTGAAGGCCTTCTGGTCCTTTGGCACAAGTTGATCCAGGATTCAGGGTTTTGACCAGTAATTTTTGAGCCAAAACGCGTTTGCTTTTGACAGAAGCTACACCAACCAGCACAATACCAATGTTTACCTTGGCATTGCTTTTGTATTGCGGACTAACCCTACTAAGTTTCAAACAATAACTGATGAGCAGCAAATGGTTTAGATGAAGTGTTGAAAAAGCTAAGAACGCTTCTCTTCGTTTTTTTCTCCTTTTTGTGGTTGCTAAACTGTAAGAAAAGAGTAGAGCATGAGCTTGAACACAAAACATTAAAAGAGAATAAACGCAACACCAATGGTGAAAAAGCAAGCCATGCGTTGGCCGGGAATCGAACCCGGGTCAACTGCTTGGAAGGCAGCTATGCTCACCACTATACCACCAACGCTTACGTAAGCGCGCATTTTTTTTTTACATTTTCTGCAATAACAGTAAACGTTCTAGCAAATCCTTTCTAAGTACATGGAGAATCAAACTGGGGGAGAGTGAAAAAAGTTGTGATGTAGCACAATCCCAAGGAGAACCATTGACCTTTTATGGTTTGTTTATAGAAAATTTTGAGACGTCGTAAAGGCCTTCTGGTCCTTTAGCGGCACGAGTTGAACTGGGATTCAGGGTTTTAACCAGTGTTTTTTTGAGCCAAAAGGGTTTGCTGTAGACAGGGGCATTTAGATGAAATGTAATGATGAAGAGTATAAAACACAACCGTTTAGCAGAGGATGGTTTCGATCCATCGACCTCTGGGTTATGGGCCCAGCACGCTTCCGCTGCGCCACTCTGCTTATGGTGGAGGATGCTCAGAGTTGAAGTCTAATTACTGCCTGCCTTCTGGTCTATGTCATGTAATTTATCAGCCATTTCTTATCTGTTGGCAACTAAATTATTCTTGGTGCTTTGCAAATGTTTGTTTGTTTTTGTTGAAAATCATGTCTCTGTGGCGCAATCGGTTAGCGCGTTCGGCTGTTAACCGAAAGGTTGGTGGTTCGAGTCCACCCAGGGACGTTGCACCCTTTTGCTTCAGTAGTAAGCTACAGTTGAAGAAGTTTTTGCATTTGTGCTAAGCATCTCCCTCAAGTAAAAGCCATTTTGCTGACGATGTTTTGAATTCACGAGATAAACTGGAGAAAAACCTTCTGGATGAGATAGGATAAACAAAACTTCCTTCGAGCCGGAATTGAACCAGCGACCTAAGGATTGCTAATTTAGAGCTACAGTCCTCCGCTCTACCAGCTGAGCTATCGAAGGATTGTTGAAAGCCCACTAGGTTTGGCCATGGGTGCCACGAGCAGGTGGTAAAAATGATTCATTCAACCCAGCGAAAAAGGAATTCAGCAGTAGTATTGGAGAATGCGGGCATCGATCCCGCTACCTCTCGCATGCTAAGCGAGCGCTCTACCACTTGAGCTAATCCCCCAAACCTGGCAAACATATCGTCAGTTTCACGTCACACCAGGTCACAATTTTCATATACAATCACACATGCCATTGCAAGCTTTTTTTTTTTTTTTTTAAGTGTGGATTCCATTTTTGCATACTGGAAGAACATTTAAGGAGTCTACAACGTGATTGGTGCCCTACAAATACAGTTGGGCAACTTTCTAGCAACCCCTTTCTATGTACATGGAGAATCAAATTGGGGACAGTGAAAAAAACTTGCATAGTTTGAAGAAAAAAGTTGCGATGTAGCACAATCCCAAAAGAGAACCATTGACCTTTTATGGCTTTGTTTGTTTATAGAAACTGCTGAGAGGTCGTGAAGGCCTTCTGGTCCTTTGGCACAAGTTGATCCAGGATTCAGGGTTTTGACCAGTAATTTTTGAGCCAAAACGCGTTTGCTTTTGACAGAAGCTACACCAACCAGCACAATACCAATGTTTACCTTGGCATTGCTTTTGTATTGCGGACTAACCCTACTAAGTTTCAAACAATAACTGATGAGCAGCAAATGGTTTAGATGAAGTGTTGAAAAAGCTAAGAACGCTTCTCTTCGTTTTTTTCTCCTTTTTGTGGTTGCTAAACTGTAAGAAAAGAGTAGAGCATGAGCTTGAACACAAAACATTAAAAGAGAATAAACGCAACACCAATGGTGAAAAAGCAAGCCATGCGTTGGCCGGGAATCGAACCCGGGTCAACTGCTTGGAAGGCAGCTATGCTCACCACTATACCACCAACGCTTACGTAAGCGCGCATTTTTTTTTTACATTTTCTGCAATAACAGTAAACGTTCTAGCAAATCCTTTCTAAGTACATGGAGAATCAAACTGGGGGAGAGTGAAAAAAGTTGTGATGTAGCACAATCCCAAGGAGAACCATTGACCTTTTATGGTTTGTTTATAGAAAATTTTGAGACGTCGTAAAGGCCTTCTGGTCCTTTAGCGGCACGAGTTGAACTGGGATTCAGGGTTTTAACCAGTGTTTTTTTGAGCCAAAAGGGTTTGCTGTAGACAGGGGCATTTAGATGAAATGTAATGATGAAGAGTATAAAACACAACCGTTTAGCAGAGGATGGTTTCGATCCATCGACCTCTGGGTTATGGGCCCAGCACGCTTCCGCTGCGCCACTCTGCTTATGGTGGAGGATGCTCAGAGTTGAAGGCTAATTACTGCCTGCCTTCTGGTCTATGTCATGTAATTTATCAGCCATTTCTTATCTGTTGGCAACTAAATTATTCTTGGTGCTTTGCAAATGTTTGTTTGTTTTTGTTGAAAATCATGTCTCTGTGGCGCAATCGGTTAGCGCGTTCGGCTGTTAACCGAAAGGTTGGTGGTTCGAGTCCACCCAGGGACGTTGCACCCTTTTGCTTCAGTAGTAAGCTACAGTTGAAGAAGTTTTTGCATTTGTGCTAAGCATCTCCCTCAAGTAAAAGCCATTTTGCTGACGATGTTTTGAATTCACGAGATAAACTGGAGAAAAACCTTCTGGATGAGATAGGATAAACAAAACTTCCTTTGAGCCGGAATTGAACCAGCGACCTAAGGATTGCTAATTTAGAGCTACAGTCCTCCGCTCTACCAGCTGAGCTATCGAAGGATTGTTGAAAGCCCACTAGGTTTGGCCATGGGTGCCACGAGCAGGTGGTAAAAATGATTCATTCAACCCAGCGAAAAAGGAATTCAGCAGTAGTATTGGAGAATGCGGGCATCGATCCCGCTACCTCTCGCATGCTAAGTGAGCGCTCTACCACTTGAGCTAATCCCCCAAACCTGGCAAACATATCGTCAGTTTCACGTCACACCAGGTCACAATTTTCATATACAATCACACATGCCATTGCAAGCTTTTTTTTTTTTTTTTTTTTAAGTGTGGATTCCATTTTTGCATACTGGAAGAACATTTAAGGAGTCTACAACGTGATTGGTGCCCTACAAATACAGTTGGGCAACTTTCTAGCAACCCCTTTCTATGTACATGGAGAATCAAATTGGGGACAGTGAAAAAAACTTGCATAGTTTGAAGAAAAAAGTTGCGATGTAGCACAATCCCAAAAGAGAACCATTGACCTTTTATGGCTTTGTTTGTTTATAGAAACTGCTGAGAGGTCGTGAAGGCCTTCTGGTCCTTTGGCACAAGTTGATCCAGGATTCAGGGTTTTGACCAGTAATTTTTGAGCCAAAACGCGTTTGCTTTTGACAGAAGCTACACCAACCAGCACAATACCAATGTTTACCTTGGCATTGCTTTTGTATTGCGGACTAACCCTACTAAGTTTCAAACAATAACTGATGAGCAGCAAATGGTTTAGATGAAGTGTTGAAAAAGCTAAGAACGCTTCTCTTCGTTTTTTTCTCCTTTTTGTGGTTGCTAAACTGTAAGAAAAGAGTAGAGCATGAGCTTGAACACAAAACATTAAAAGAGAATAAACGCAACACCAATGGTGAAAAAGCAAGCCATGCGTTGGCCGGGAATCGAACCCGGGTCAACTGCTTGGAAGGCAGCTATGCTCACCACTATACCACCAACGCTTACGTAAGCGCGCATTTTTTTTTTACATTTTCTGCAATAACAGTAAACGTTCTAGCAAATCCTTTCTAAGTACATGGAGAATCAAACTGGGGGAGAGTGAAAAAAGTTGTGATGTAGCACAATCCCAAGGAGAACCATTGACCTTTTATGGTTTGTTTATAGAAAATTTTGAGACGTCGTAAAGGCCTTCTGGTCCTTTAGCGGCACGAGTTGAACTGGGATTCAGGGTTTTAACCAGTGTTTTTTTGAGCCAAAAGGGTTTGCTGTAGACAGGGGCATTTAGATGAAATGTAATGATGAAGAGTATAAAACACAACCGTTTAGCAGAGGATGGTTTCGATCCATCGACCTCTGGGTTATGGGCCCAGCACGCTTCCGCTGCGCCACTCTGCTTATGGTGGAGGATGCTCAGAGTTGAAGTCTAATTACTGCCTGCCTTCTGGTCTATGTCATGTAATTTATCAGCCATTTCTTATCTGTTGGCAACTAAATTATTCTTGGTGCTTTGCAAATGTTTGTTTGTTTTTGTTGAAAATCATGTCTCTGTGGCGCAATCGGTTAGCGCGTTCGGCTGTTAACCGAAAGGTTGGTGGTTCGAGTCCACCCAGGGACGTTGCACCCTTTTGCTTCAGTAGTAAGCTACAGTTGAAGAAGTTTTTGCATTTGTGCTAAGCATCTCCCTCAAGTAAAAGCCATTTTGCTGACGATGTTTTGAATTCACGAGATAAACTGGAGAAAAACCTTCTGGATGAGATAGGATAAACAAAACTTCCTTCGAGCCGGAATTGAACCAGCGACCTAAGGATTGCTAATTTAGAGCTACAGTCCTCCGCTCTACCAGCTGAGCTATCGAAGGATTGTTGAAAGCCCACTAGGTTTGGCCATGGGTGCCACGAGCAGGTGGTAAAAATGATTCATTCAACCCAGCGAAAAAGGAATTCAGCAGTAGTATTGGAGAATGCGGGCATCGATCCCGCTACCTCTCGCATGCTAAGCGAGCGCTCTACCACTTGAGCTAATCCCCCAAACCTGGCAAACATATCGTCAGTTTCACGTCACACCAGGTCACAATTTTCATATACAATCACACATGCCATTGCAAGCTTTTTTTTTTTTTTTTTTTTTTTTTTTTAAGTGTGGATTCCATTTTTGCATACTGGAAGAACATTTAAGGAGTCTACAACGTGATTGGTGCCCTACAAATACAGTTGGGCAACTTTCTAGCAACCCCTTTCTATGTACATGGAGAATCAAATTGGGGACAGTGAAAAAAACTTGCATAGTTTGAAGAAAAAAGTTGCGATGTAGCACAATCCCAAAAGAGAACCATTGACCTTTTATGGCTTTGTTTGTTTATAGAAACTGCTGAGAGGTCGTGAAGGCCTTCTGGTCCTTTGGCACAAGTTGATCCAGGATTCAGGG
Source organism: Ranitomeya imitator (assembly GCF_032444005.1). Lineage (NCBI taxonomy): Eukaryota > Metazoa > Chordata > Amphibia > Anura > Dendrobatidae > Ranitomeya > Ranitomeya imitator. The sequence goes on from NW_027194831.1 coordinate 134,267, forward strand.
TTTTGACCAGTAATTTTTGAGCCAAAACGCGTTTGCTTTTGACAGAAGCTACACCAACCAGCACAATACCAATGTTTACCTTGGCATTGCTTTTGTATTGCGGACTAACCCTACTAAGTTTCAAACAATAACTGATGAGCAGCAAATGGTTTAGATGAAGTGTTGAAAAAGCTAAGAACGCTTCTCTTCGTTTTTTTCTCCTTTTTGTGGTTGCTAAACTGTAAGAAAAGAGTAGAGCATGAGCTTGAACACAAAACATTAAAAGAGAATAAACGCAACACCAATGGTGAAAAAGCAAGCCATGCGTTGGCCGGGAATCGAACCCGGGTCAACTGCTTGGAAGGCAGCTATGCTCACCACTATACCACCAACGCTTACGTAAGCGCGCATTTTTTTTTTACATTTTCTGCAATAACAGTAAACGTTCTAGCAAATCCTTTCTAAGTACATGGAGAATCAAACTGGGGGAGAGTGAAAAAAGTTGTGATGTAGCACAATCCCAAGGAGAACCATTGACCTTTTATGGTTTGTTTATAGAAAATTTTGAGACGTCGTAAAGGCCTTCTGGTCCTTTAGCGGCACGAGTTGAACTGGGATTCAGGGTTTTAACCAGTGTTTTTTTGAGCCAAAAGGGTTTGCTGTAGACAGGGGCATTTAGATGAAATGTAATGATGAAGAGTATAAAACACAACCGTTTAGCAGAGGATGGTTTCGATCCATCGACCTCTGGGTTATGGGCCCAGCACGCTTCCGCTGCGCCACTCTGCTTATGGTGGAGGATGCTCAGAGTTGAAGTCTAATTACTGCCTGCCTTCTGGTCTATGTCATGTAATTTATCAGCCATTTCTTATCTGTTGGCAACTAAATTATTCTTGGTGCTTTGCAAATGTTTGTTTGTTTTTGTTGAAAATCATGTCTCTGTGTCGCAATCGGTTAGCGCGATTCAGGGTTTTGACCAGTAATTTTTGAGCCAAAACGCGTTTGCTTTTGACAGAAGCTACACCAACCAGCACAATACCAATGTTTACCTTGGCATTGCTTTTGTATTGCGGACTAACCCTACTAAGTTTCAAACAATAACTGATGAGCAGCAAATGGTTTAGATGAAGTGTTGAAAAAGCTAAGAACGCTTCTCTTCGTTTTTTTCTCCTTTTTGTGGTTGCTAAACTGTAAGAAAAGAGTAGAGCATGAGCTTGAACACAAAACATTAAAAGAGAATAAACGCAACACCAATGGTGAAAAAGCAAGCCATGCGTTGGCCGGGAATCGAACCCGGGTCAACTGCTTGGAAGGCAGCTATGCTCACCACTATACCACCAACGCTTACGTAAGCGCGCATTTTTTTTTTACATTTTCTGCAATAACAGTAAACGTTCTAGCAAATCCTTTCTAAGTACATGGAGAATCAAACTGGGGGAGAGTGAAAAAAGTTGTGATGTAGCACAATCCCAAGGAGAACCATTGACCTTTTATGGTTTGTTTATAGAAAATTTTGAGACGTCGTAAAGGCCTTCTGGTCCTTTAGCGGCACGAGTTGAACTGGGATTCAGGGTTTTAACCAGTGTTTTTTTGAGCCAAAAGGGTTTGCTGTAGACAGGGGCATTTAGATGAAATGTAATGATGAAGAGTATAAAACACAACCGTTTAGCAGAGGATGGTTTCGATCCATCGACCTCTGGGTTATGGGCCCAGCACGCTTCCGCTGCGCCACTCTGCTTATGGTGGAGGATGCTCAGAGTTGAAGTCTAATTACTGCCTGCCTTCTGGTCTATGTCATGTAATTTATCAGCCATTTCTTATCTGTTGGCAACTAAATTATTCTTGGTGCTTTGCAAATGTTTGTTTGTTTTTGTTGAAAATCATGTCTCTGTGGCGCAATCGGTTAGCGCGTTCGGCTGTTAACCGAAAGGTTGGTGGTTCGAGTCCACCCAGGGACGTTGCACCCTTTTGCTTCAGTAGTAAGCTACAGTTGAAGAAGTTTTTGCATTTGTGCTAAGCATCTCCCTCAAGTAAAAGCCATTTTGCTGACGATGTTTTGAATTCACGAGATAAACTGGAGAAAAACCTTCTGGATGAGATAGGATAAACAAAACTTCCTTCGAGCCGGAATTGAACCAGCGACCTAAGGATTGCTAATTTAGAGCTACAGTCCTCCGCTCTACCAGCTGAGCTATCGAAGGATTGTTGAAAGCCCACTAGGTTTGGCCATGGGTGCCACGAGCAGGTGGTAAAAATGATTCATTCAACCCAGCGAAAAAGGAATTCAGCAGTAGTATTGGAGAATGCGGGCATCGATCCCGCTACCTCTCGCATGCTAAGCGAGCGCTCTACCACTTGAGCTAATCCCCCAAACCTGGCAAACATATCGTCAGTTTCACGTCACACCAGGTCACAATTTTCATATACAATCACACATGCCATTGCAAGCTTTTTTTTTTTTTTTTTTTTTAAGTGTGGATTCCATTTTTGCATACTGGAAGAACATTTAAGGAGTCTACAACGTGATTGGTGCCCTACAAATACAGTTGGGCAACTTTCTAGCAACCCCTTTCTATGTACATGGAGAATCAAATTGGGGACAGTGAAAAAAACTTGCATAGTTTGAAGAAAAAAGTTGCGATGTAGCACAATCCCAAAAGAGAACCATTGACCTTTTATGGCTTTGTTTGTTTATAGAAACTGCTGAGAGGTCGTGAAGGCCTTCTGGTCCTTTGGCACAAGTTGATCCAGGATTCAGGGTTTTGACCAGTAATTTTTGAGCCAAAACGCGTTTGCTTTTGACAGAAGCTACACCAACCAGCACAATACCAATGTTTACCTTGGCATTGCTTTTGTATTGCGGACTAACCCTACTAAGTTTCAAACAATAACTGATGAGCAGCAAATGGTTTAGATGAAGTGTTGAAAAAGCTAAGAACGCTTCTCTTCGTTTTTTTCTCCTTTTTGTGGTTGCTAAACTGTAAGAAAAGAGTAGAGCATGAGCTTGAACACAAAACATTAAAAGAGAATAAACGCAACACCAATGGTGAAAAAGCAAGCCATGCGTTGGCCGGGAATCGAACCCGGGTCAACTGCTTGGAAGGCAGCTATGCTCACCACTATACCACCAACGCTTACGTAAGCGCGCATTTTTTTTTTACATTTTCTGCAATAACAGTAAACGTTCTAGCAAATCCTTTCTAAGTACATGGAGAATCAAACTGGGGGAGAGTGAAAAAAGTTGTGATGTAGCACAATCCCAAGGAGAACCATTGACCTTTTATGGTTTGTTTATAGAAAATTTTGAGACGTCGTAAAGGCCTTCTGGTCCTTTAGCGGCACGAGTTGAACTGGGATTCAGGGTTTTAACCAGTGTTTTTTTGAGCCAAAAGGGTTTGCTGTAGACAGGGGCATTTAGATGAAATGTAATGATGAAGAGTATAAAACACAACCGTTTAGCAGAGGATGGTTTCGATCCATCGACCTCTGGGTTATGGGCCCAGCACGCTTCCGCTGCGCCACTCTGCTTATGGTGGAGGATGCTCAGAGTTGAAGTCTAATTACTGCCTGCCTTCTGGTCTATGTCATGTAATTTATCAGCCATTTCTTATCTGTTGGCAACTAAATTATTCTTGGTGCTTTGCAAATGTTTGTTTGTTTTTGTTGAAAATCATGTCTCTGTGGCGCAATCGGTTAGCGCGTTCGGCTGTTAACCGAAAGGTTGGTGGTTCGAGTCCACCCAGGGACGTTGCACCCTTTTGCTTCAGTAGTAAGCTACAGTTGAAGAAGTTTTTGCATTTGTGCTAAGCATCTCCCTCAAGTAAAAGCCATTTTGCTGACGATGTTTTGAATTCACGAGATAAACTGGAGAAAAACCTTCTGGATGAGATAGGATAAACAAAACTTCCTTCGAGCCGGAATTGAACCAGCGACCTAAGGATTGCTAATTTAGAGCTACAGTCCTCCGCTCTACCAGCTGAGCTATCGAAGGATTGTTGAAAGCCCACTAGGTTTGGCCATGGGTGCCACGAGCAGGTGGTAAAAATGATTCATTCAACCCAGCGAAAAAGGAATTCAGCAGTAGTATTGGAGAATGCGGGCATCGATCCCGCTACCTCTCGCATGCTAAGCGAGCGCTCTACCACTTGAGCTAATCCCCCAAACCTGGCAAACATATCGTCAGTTTCACGTCACACCAGGTCACAATTTTCATATACAATCACACATGCCATTGCAAGCTTTTTTTTTTTTTTTTTTTTAAGTGTGGATTCCATTTTTGCATACTGGAAGAACATTTAAGGAGTCTACAACGTGATTGGTGCCCTACAAATACAGTTGGGCAACTTTCTAGCAACCCCTTTCTATGTACATGGAGAATCAAATTGGGGACAGTGAAAAAAACTTGCATAGTTTGAAGAAAAAAGTTGCGATGTAGCACAATCCCAAAAGAGAACCATTGACCTTTTATGGCTTTGTTTGTTTATAGAAACTGCTGAGAGGTCGTGAAGGCCTTCTGGTCCTTTGGCACAAGTTGATCCAGGATTCAGGGTTTTGACCAGTAATTTTTGAGCCAAAACGCGTTTGCTTTTGACAGAAGCTACACCAACCAGCACAATACCAATGTTTACCTTGGCATTGCTTTTGTATTGCGGACTAACCCTACTAAGTTTCAAACAATAACTGATGAGCAGCAAATGGTTTAGATGAAGTGTTGAAAAAGCTAAGAACGCTTCTCTTCGTTTTTTTCTCCTTTTTGTGGTTGCTAAACTGTAAGAAAAGAGTAGAGCATGAGCTTGAACACAAAACATTAAAAGAGAATAAACGCAACACCAATGGTGAAAAAGCAAGCCATGCGTTGGCCGGGAATCGAACCCGGGTCAACTGCTTGGAAGGCAGCTATGCTCACCACTATACCACCAACGCTTACGTAAGCGCGCATTTTTTTTTTACATTTTCTGCAATAACAGTAAACGTTCTAGCAAATCCTTTCTAAGTACATGGAGAATCAAACTGGGGGAGAGTGAAAAAAGTTGTGATGTAGCACAATCCCAAGGAGAACCATTGACCTTTTATGGTTTGTTTATAGAAAATTTTGAGACGTCGTAAAGGCCTTCTGGTCCTTTAGCGGCACGAGTTGAACTGGGATTCAGGGTTTTAACCAGTGTTTTTTTGAGCCAAAAGGGTTTGCTGTAGACAGGGGCATTTAGATGAAATGTAATGATGAAGAGTATAAAACACAACCGTTTAGCAGAGGATGGTTTCGATCCATCGACCTCTGGGTTATGGGCCCAGCACGCTTCCGCTGCGCCACTCTGCTTATGGTGGAGGATGCTCAGAGTTGAAGTCTAATTACTGCCTGCCTTCTGGTCTATGTCATGTAATTTATCAGCCATTTCTTATCTGTTGGCAACTAAATTATTCTTGGTGCTTTGCAAATGTTTGTTTGTTTTTGTTGAAAATCATGTCTCTGTGGCGCAATCGGTTAGCGCGTTCGGCTGTTAACCGAAAGGTTGGTGGTTCGAGTCCACCCAGGGACGTTGCACCCTTTTGCTTCAGTAGTAAGCTACAGTTGAAGAAGTTTTTGCATTTGTGCTAAGCATCTCCCTCAAGTAAAAGCCATTTTGCTGACGATGTTTTGAATTCACGAGATAAACTGGAGAAAAACCTTCTGGATGAGATAGGATAAACAAAACTTCCTTCGAGCCGGAATTGAACCAGCGACCTAAGGATTGCTAATTTAGAGCTACAGTCCTCCGCTCTACCAGCTGAGCTATCGAAGGATTGTTGAAAGCCCACTAGGTTTGGCCATTGGTGCCACGAGCAGGTGGTAAAAATGATTCATTCAACCCAGCGAAAAAGGAATTCAGCAGTAGTATTGGAGAATGCGGGCATCGATCCCGCTACCTCTCGCATGCTAAGCGAGCGCTCTACCACTTGAGCTAATCCCCCAAACCTGGCAAACATATCGTCAGTTTCACGTCACACCAGGTCACAATTTTCATATACAATCACACATGCCATTGCAAGCTTTTTTTTTTTTTTTTTTTTTAAGTGTGGATTCCATTTTTGCATACTGGAAGAACATTTAAGGAGTCTACAACGTGATTGGTGCCCTACAAATACAGTTGGGCAACTTTCTAGCAACCCCTTTCTATGTACATGGAGAATCAAATTGGGGACAGTGAAAAAAACTTGCATAGTTTGAAGAAAAAAGTTGCGATGTAGCACAATCCCAAAAGAGAACCATTGACCTTTTATGGCTTTGTTTGTTTATAGAAACTGCTGAGAGGTCGTGAAGGCCTTCTGGTCCTTTGGCACAAGTTGATCCAGGATTCAGGGTTTTGACCAGTAATTTTTGAGCCAAAACGCGTTTGCTTTTGACAGAAGCTACACCAACCAGCACAATACCAATGTTTACCTTGGCATTGCTTTTGTATTGCGGACTAACCCTACTAAGTTTCAAACAATAACTGATGAGCAGCAAATGGTTTAGATGAAGTGTTGAAAAAGCTAAGAACGCTTCTCTTCGTTTTTTTCTCCTTTTTGTGGTTGCTAAACTGTAAGAAAAGAGTAGAGCATGAGCTTGAACACAAAACATTAAAAGAGAATAAACGCAACACCAATGGTGAAAAAGCAAGCCATGCGTTGGCCGGGAATCGAACCCGGGTCAACTGCTTGGAAGGCAGCTATGCTCACCACTATACCACCAACGCTTACGTAAGCGCGCATTTTTTTTTACATTTTCTGCAATAACAGTAAACGTTCTAGCAAATCCTTTCTAAGTACATGGAGAATCAAACTGGGGGAGAGTGAAAAAAGTTGTGATGTAGCACAATCCCAAGGAGAACCATTGACCTTTTATGGTTTGTTTATAGAAAATTTTGAGACGTCGTAAAGGCCTTCTGGTCCTTTAGCGGCACGAGTTGAACTGGGATTCAGGGTTTTAACCAGTGTTTTTTTGAGCCAAAAGGGTTTGCTGTAGACAGGGGCATTTAGATGAAATGTAATGATGAAGAGTATAAAACACAACCGTTTAGCAGAGGATGGTTTCGATCCATCGACCTCTGGGTTATGGGCCCAGCACGCTTCCGCTGCGCCACTCTGCTTATGGTGGAGGATGCTCAGAGTTGAAGTCTAATTACTGCCTGCCTTCTGGTCTATGTCATGTAATTTATCAGCCATTTCTTATCTGTTGGCAACTAAATTATTCTTGGTGCTTTGCAAATGTTTGTTTGTTTTTGTTGAAAATCATGTCTCTGTGGCGCAATCGGTTAGCGCGTTCGGCTGTTAACCGAAAGGTTGGTGGTTCGAGTCCACCCAGGGACGTTGCACCCTTTTGCTTCAGTAGTAAGCTACAGTTGAAGAAGTTTTTGCATTTGTGCTAAGCATCTCCCTCAAGTAAAAGCCATTTTGCTGACGATGTTTTGAATTCACGAGATAAACTGGAGAAAAACCTTCTGGATGAGATAGGATAAACAAAACTTCCTTCGAGCCGGAATTGAACCAGCGACCTAAGGATTGCTAATTTAGAGCTACAGTCCTCCGCTCTACCAGCTGAGCTATCGAAGGATTGTTGAAAGCCCACTAGGTTTGGCCATGGGTGCCACGAGCAGGTGGTAAAAATGATTCATTCAACCCAGCGAAAAAGGAATTCAGCAGTAGTATTGGAGAATGCGGGCATCGATCCCGCTACCTCTCGCATGCTAAGCGAGCGCTCTACCACTTGAGCTAATCCCCCAAACCTGGCAAACATATCGTCAGTTTCACGTCACACCAGGTCACAATTTTCATATACAATCACACATGCCATTGCAAGCTTTTTTTTTTTTTTTTTTTTTAAGTGTGGATTCCATTTTTGCATACTGGAAGAACATTTAAGGAGTCTACAACGTGATTGGTGCCCTACAAATACAGTTGGGCAACTTTCTAGCAACCCCTTTCTATGTACATGGAGAATCAAATTGGGGACAGTGAAAAAAACTTGCATAGTTTGAAGAAAAAAGTTGCGATGTAGCACAATCCCAAAAGAGAACCATTGACCTTTTATGGCTTTGTTTGTTTATAGAAACTGCTGAGAGGTCGTGAAGGCCTTCTGGTCCTTTGGCACAAGTTGATCCAGGATTCAGGGTTTTGACCAGTAATTTTTGAGCCAAAACGCGTTTGCTTTTGACAGAAGCTACACCAACCAGCACAATACCAATGTTTACCTTGGCATTGCTTTTGTATTGCGGACTAACCCTACTAAGTTTCAAACAATAACTGATGAGCAGCAAATGGTTTAGATGAAGTGTTGAAAAAGCTAAGAACGCTTCTCTTCGTTTTTTTCTCCTTTTTGTGGTTGCTAAACTGTAAGAAAAGAGTAGAGCATGAGCTTGAACACAAAACATTAAAAGAGAATAAACGCAACACCAATGGTGAAAAAGCAAGCCATGCGTTGGCCGGGAATCGAACCCGGGTCAACTGCTTGGAAGGCAGCTATGCTCACCACTATACCACCAACGCTTACGTAAGCGCGCATTTTTTTTTTACATTTTCTGCAATAACAGTAAACGTTCTAGCAAATCCTTTCTAAGTACATGGAGAATCAAACTGGGGGAGAGTGAAAAAAGTTGTGATGTAGCACAATCCCAAGGAGAACCATTGACCTTTTATGGTTTGTTTATAGAAAATTTTGAGACGTCGTAAAGGCCTTCTGGTCCTTTAGCGGCACGAGTTGAACTGGGATTCAGGGTTTTAACCAGTGTTTTTTTGAGCCAAAAGGGTTTGCTGTAGACAGGGGCATTTAGATGAAATGTAATGATGAAGAGTATAAAACACAACCGTTTAGCAGAGGATGGTTTCGATCCATCGACCTCTGGGTTATGGGCCCAGCACGCTTCCGCTGCGCCACTCTGCTTATGGTGGAGGATGCTCAGAGTTGAAGTCTAATTACTGCCTGCCTTCTGGTCTATGTCATGTAATTTATCAGCCATTTCTTATCTGTTGGCAACTAAATTATTCTTGGTGCTTTGCAAATGTTTGTTTGTTTTTGTTGAAAATCATGTCTCTGTGGCGCAATCGGTTAGCGCGTTCGGCTGTTAACCGAAAGGTTGGTGGTTCGAGTCCACCCAGGGACGTTGCACCCTTTTGCTTCAGTAGTAAGCTACAGTTGAAGAAGTTTTTGCATTTGTGCTAAGCATCTCCCTCAAGTAAAAGCCATTTTGCTGACGATGTTTTGAATTCACGAGATAAACTGGAGAAAAACCTTCTGGATGAGATAGGATAAACAAAACTTCCTTCGAGCCGGAATTGAACCAGCGACCTAAGGATTGCTAATTTAGAGCTACAGTCCTCCGCTCTACCAGCTGAGCTATCGAAGGATTGTTGAAAGCCCACTAGGTTTGGCCATGGGTGCCACGAGCAGGTGGTAAAAATGATTCATTCAACCCAGCGAAAAAGGAATTCAGCAGTAGTATTGGAGAATGCGGGCATCGATCCCGCTACCTCTCGCATGCTAAGCGAGCGCTCTACCACTTGAGCTAATCCCCCAAACCTGGCAAACATATCGTCAGTTTCACGTCACACCAGGTCACAATTTTCATATACAATCACACATGCCATTGCAAGCTTTTTTTTTTTTTTTTTTTTAAGTGTGGATTCCATTTTTGCATACTGGAAGAACATTTAAGGAGTCTACAACGTGATTGGTGCCCTACAAATACAGTTGGGCAACTTTCTAGCAACCCCTTTCTATGTACATGGAGAATCAAATTGGGGACAGTGAAAAAAACTTGCATAGTTTGAAGAAAAAAGTTGCGATGTAGCACAATCCCAAAAGAGAACCATTGACCTTTTATGGCTTTGTTTGTTTATAGAAACTGCTGAGAGGTCGTGAAGGCCTTCTGGTCCTTTGGCACAAGTTGATCCAGGATTCAGGGTTTTGACCAGTAATTTTTGAGCCAAAACGCGTTTGCTTTTGACAGAAGCTACACCAACCAGCACAATACCAATGTTTACCTTGGCATTGCTTTTGTATTGCGGACTAACCCTACTAAGTTTCAAACAATAACTGATGAGCAGCAAATGGTTTAGATGAAGTGTTGAAAAAGCTAAGAACGCTTCTCTTCGTTTTTTTCTCCTTTTTGTGGTTGCTAAACTGTAAGAAAAGAGTAGAGCATGAGCTTGAACACAAAACATTAAAAGAGAATAAACGCAACACCAATGGTGAAAAAGCAAGCCATGCGTTGGCCGGGAATCGAACCCGGGTCAACTGCTTGGAAGGCAGCTATGCTCACCACTATACCACCAACGCTTACGTAAGCGCGCATTTTTTTTTTACATTTTCTGCAATAACAGTAAACGTTCTAGCAAATCCTTTCTAAGTACATGGAGAATCAAACTGGGGGAGAGTGAAAAAAGTTGTGATGTAGCACAATCCCAAGGAGAACCATTGACCTTTTATGGTTTGTTTATAGAAAATTTTGAGACGTCGTAAAGGCCTTCTGGTCCTTTAGCGGCACGAGTTGAACTGGGATTCAGGGTTTTAACCAGTGTTTTTTTGAGCCAAAAGGGTTTGCTGTAGACAGGGGCATTTAGATGAAATGTAATGATGAAGAGTATAAAACACAACCGTTTAGCAGAGGATGGTTTCGATCCATCGACCTCTGGGTTATGGGCCCAGCACGCTTCCGCTGCGCCACTCTGCTTATGGTGGAGGATGCTCAGAGTTGAAGTCTAATTACTGCCTGCCTTCTGGTCTATGTCATGTAATTTATCAGCCATTTCTTATCTGTTGGCAACTAAATTATTCTTGGTGCTTTGCAAATGTTTGTTTGTTTTTGTTGAAAATCATGTCTCTGTGGCGCAATCGGTTAGCGCGTTCGGCTGTTAACCGAAAGGTTGGTGGTTCGAGTCCACCCAGGGACGTTGCACCCTTTTGCTTCAGTAGTAAGCTACAGTTGAAGAAGTTTTTGCATTTGTGCTAAGCATCTCCCTCAAGTAAAAGCCATTTTGCTGACGATGTTTTGAATTCACGAGATAAACTGGAGAAAAACCTTCTGGATGAGATAGGATAAACAAAACTTCCTTCGAGCCGGAATTGAACCAGCGACCTAAGGATTGCTAATTTAGAGCTACAGTCCTCCGCTCTACCAGCTGAGCTATCGAAGGATTGTTGAAAGCCCACTAGGTTTGGCCATGGGTGCCACGAGCAGGTGGTAAAAATGATTCATTCAACCCAGCGAAAAAGGAATTCAGCAGTAGTATTGGAGAATGCGGGCATCGATCCCGCTACCTCTCGCATGCTAAGCGAGCGCTCTACCACTTGAGCTAATCCCCCAAACCTGGCAAACATATCGTCAGTTTCACGTCACACCAGGTCACAATTTTCATATACAATCACACATGCCATTGCAAGCTTTTTTTTTTTTTTTTTTTTAAGTGTGGATTCCATTTTTGCATACTGGAAGAACATTTAAGGAGTCTACAACGTGATTGGTGCCCTACAAATACAGTTGGGCAACTTTCTAGCAACCCCTTTCTATGTACATGGAGAATCAAATTGGGGACAGTGAAAAAAACTTGCATAGTTTGAAGAAAAAAGTTGCGATGTAGCACAATCCCAAAAGAGAACCATTGACCTTTTATGGCTTTGTTTGTTTATAGAAACTGCTGAGAGGTCGTGAAGGCCTTCTGGTCCTTTGGCACAAGTTGATCCAGGATTCAGGGTTTTGACCAGTAATTTTTGAGCCAAAACGCGTTTGCTTTTGACAGAAGCTACACCAACCAGCACAATACCAATGTTTACCTTGGCATTGCTTTTGTATTGCGGACTAACCCTACTAAGTTTCAAACAATAACTGATGAGCAGCAAATGGTTTAGATGAAGTGTTGAAAAAGCTAAGAACGCTTCTCTTCGTTTTTTTCTCCTTTTTGTGGTTGCTAAACTGTAAGAAAAGAGTAGAGCATGAGCTTGAACACAAAACATTAAAAGAGAATAAACGCAACACCAATGGTGAAAAAGCAAGCCATGCGTTGGCCGGGAATCGAACCCGGGTCAACTGCTTGGAAGGCAGCTATGCTCACCACTATACCACCAACGCTTACGTAAGCGCGCATTTTTTTTTTACATTTTCTGCAATAACAGTAAACGTTCTAGCAAATCCTTTCTAAGTACATGGAGAATCAAACTGGGGGAGAGTGAAAAAAGTTGTGATGTAGCACAATCCCAAGGAGAACCATTGACCTTTTATGGTTTGTTTATAGAAAATTTTGAGACGTCGTAAAGGCCTTCTGGTCCTTTAGCGGCACGAGTTGAACTGGGATTCAGGGTTTTAACCAGTGTTTTTTTGAGCCAAAAGGGTTTGCTGTAGACAGGGGCATTTAGATGAAATGTAATGATGAAGAGTATAAAACACAACCGTTTAGCAGAGGATGGTTTCGATCCATCGACCTCTGGGTTATGGGCCCAGCACGCTTCCGCTGCGCCACTCTGCTTATGGTGGAGGATGCTCAGAGTTGAAGTCTAATTACTGCCTGCCTTCTGGTCTATGTCATGTAATTTATCAGCCATTTCTTATCTGTTGGCAACTAAATTATTCTTGGTGCTTTGCAAATGTTTGTTTGTTTTTGTTGAAAATCATGTCTCTGTGGCGCAATCGGTTAGCGCGTTCGGCTGTTAACCGAAAGGTTGGTGGTTCGAGTCCACCCAGGGACGTTGCACCCTTTTGCTTCAGTAGTAAGCTACAGTTGAAGAAGTTTTTGCATTTGTGCTAAGCATCTCCCTCAAGTAAAAGCCATTTTGCTGACGATGTTTTGAATTCACGAGATAAACTGGAGAAAAACCTTCTGGATGAGATAGGATAAACAAAACTTCCTTCGAGCCGGAATTGAACCAGCGACCTAAGGATTGCTAATTTAGAGCTACAGTCCTCCGCTCTACCAGCTGAGCTATCGAAGGATTGTTGAAAGCCCACTAGGTTTGGCCATGGGTGCCACGAGCAGGTGGTAAAAATGATTCATTCAACCCAGCGAAAAAGGAATTCAGCAGTAGTATTGGAGAATGCGGGCATCGATCCCGCTACCTCTCGCATGCTAAGCGAGCGCTCTACCACTTGAGCTAATCCCCCAAACCTGGCAAACATATCGTCAGTTTCACGTCACACCAGGTCACAATTTTCATATACAATCACACATGCCATTGCAAGCTTTTTTTTTATTTTTTTATTTTTTTAAGTGTGGATTCCATTTTTGCATACTGGAAGAACATTTAAGGAGTCTACAACGTGATTGGTGCCCTACAAATACAGTTGGGCAACTTTCTAGCAACCCCTTTCTATGTACATGGAGAATCAAATTGGGGACAGTGAAAAAAACTTGCATAGTTTGAAGAAAAAAGTTGCGATGTAGCACAATCCCAAAAGAGAACCATTGACCTTTTATGGCTTTGTTTGTTTATAGAAACTGCTGAGAGGTCGTGAAGGCCTTCTGGTCCTTTGGCACAAGTTGATCCAGGATTCAGGGTTTTGACCAGTAATTTTTGAGCCAAAACGCGTTTGCTTTTGACAGAAGCTACACCAACCAGCACAATACCAATGTTTACCTTGGCATTGCTTTTGTATTGCGGACTAACCCTACTAAGTTTCAAACAATAACTGATGAGCAGCAAATGGTTTAGATGAAGTGTTGAAAAAGCTAAGAACGCTTCTCTTCGTTTTTTTCTCCTTTTTGTGGTTGCTAAACTGTAAGAAAAGAGTAGAGCATGAGCTTGAACACAAAACATTAAAAGAGAATAAACGCAACACCAATGGTGAAAAAGCAAGCCATGCGTTGGCCGGGAATCGAACCCGGGTCAACTGCTTGGAAGGCAGCTATGCTCACCACTATACCACCAACGCTTACGTAAGCGCGCATTTTTTTTTTACATTTTCTGCAATAACAGTAAACGTTCTAGCAAATCCTTTCTAAGTACATGGAGAATCAAACTGGGGGAGAGTGAAAAAAGTTGTGATGTAGCACAATCCCAAGGAGAACCATTGACCTTTTATGGTTTGTTTATAGAAAATTTTGAGACGTCGTAAAGGCCTTCTGGTCCTTTAGCGGCACGAGTTGAACTGGGATTCAGGGTTTTAACCAGTGTTTTTTTGAGCCAAAAGGGTTTGCTGTAGACAGGGGCATTTAGATGAAATGTAATGATGAAGAGTATAAAACACAACCGTTTAGCAGAGGATGGTTTCGATCCATCGACCTCTGGGTTATGGGCCCAGCACGCTTCCGCTGCGCCACTCTGCTTATGGTGGAGGATGCTCAGAGTTGAAGTCTAATTACTGCCTGCCTTCTGGTCTATGTCATGTAATTTATCAGCCATTTCTTATCTGTTGGCAACTAAATTATTCTTGGTGCTTTGCAAATGTTTGTTTGTTTTTGTTGAAAATCATGTCTCTGTGGCGCAATCGGTTAGCGCGTTCGGCTGTTAACCGAAAGGTTGGTGGTTCGAGTCCACCCAGGGACGTTGCACCCTTTTGCTTCAGTAGTAAGCTACAGTTGAAGAAGTTTTTGCATTTGTGCTAAGCATCTCCCTCAAGTAAAAGCCATTTTGCTGACGATGTTTTGAATTCACGAGATAAACTGGAGAAAAACCTTCTGGATGAGATAGGATAAACAAAACTTCCTTCGAGCCGGAATTGAACCAGCGACCTAAGGATTGCTAATTTAGAGCTACAGTCCTCCGCTCTACCAGCTGAGCTATCGAAGGATTGTTGAAAGCCCACTAGGTTTGGCCATGGGTGCCACGAGCAGGTGGTAAAAATGATTCATTCAACCCAGCGAAAAAGGAATTCAGCAGTAGTATTGGAGAATGCGGGCATCGATCCCGCTACCTCTCGCATGCTAAGCGAGCGCTCTACCACTTGAGCTAATCCCCCAAACCTGGCAAACATATCGTCAGTTTCACGTCACACCAGGTCACAATTTTCATATACAATCACACATGCCATTGCAAGCTTTTTTTTTTTTTTTTTTTTAAGTGTGGATTCCATTTTTGCATACTGGAAGAACATTTAAGGAGTCTACAACGTGATTGGTGCCCTACAAATACAGTTGGGCAACTTTCTAGCAACCCCTTTCTATGTACATGGAGAATCAAATTGGGGACAGTGAAAAAAACTTGCATAGTTTGAAGAAAAAAGTTGCGATGTAGCACAATCCCAAAAGAGAACCATTGACCTTTTATGGCTTTGTTTGTTTATAGAAACTGCTGAGAGGTCGTGAAGGCCTTCTGGTCCTTTGGCACAAGTTGATCCAGGATTCAGGGTTTTGACCAGTAATTTTTGAGCCAAAACGCGTTTGCTTTTGACAGAAGCTACACCAACCAGCACAATACCAATGTTTACCTTGGCATTGCTTTTGTATTGCGGACTAACCCTACTAAGTTTCAAACAATAACTGATGAGCAGCAAATGGTTTAGATGAAGTGTTGAAAAAGCTAAGAACGCTTCTCTTAGTTTTTTTCTCCTTTTTGTGGTTGCTAAACTGTAAGAAAAGAGTAGAGCATGAGCTTGAACACAAAACATTAAAAGAGAATAAACGCAACACCAATGGTGAAAAAGCAAGCCATGCGTTGGCCGGGAATCGAACCCGGGTCAACTGCTTGGAAGGCAGCTATGCTCACCACTATACCACCAACGCTTACGTAAGCGCGCATTTTTTTTTTACATTTTCTGCAATAACAGTAAACGTTCTAGCAAATCCTTTCTAAGTACATGGAGAATCAAACTGGGGGAGAGTGAAAAAAGTTGTGATGTAGCACAATCCCAAGGAGAACCATTGACCTTTTATGGTTTGTTTATAGAAAATTTTGAGACGTCGTAAAGGCCTTCTGGTCCTTTAGCGGCACGAGTTGAACTGGGATTCAGGGTTTTAACCAGTGTTTTTTTGAGCCAAAAGGGTTTGCTGTAGACAGGGGCATTTAGATGAAATGTAATGATGAAGAGTATAAAACACAACCGTTTAGCAGAGGATGGTTTCGATCCATCGACCTCTGGGTTATGGGCCCAGCACGCTTCCGCTGCGCCACTCTGCTTATGGTGGAGGATGCTCAGAGTTGAAGTCTAATTACTGCCTGCCTTCTGGTCTATGTCATGTAATTTATCAGCCATTTCTTATCTGTTGGCAACTAAATTATTCTTGGTGCTTTGCAAATGTTTGTTTGTTTTTGTTGAAAATCATGTCTCTGTGGCGCAATCGGTTAGCGCGTTCGGCTGTTAACCGAAAGGTTGGTGGTTCGAGTCCACCCAGGGACGTTGCACCCTTTTGCTTCAGTAGTAAGCTACAGTTGAAGAAGTTTTTGCATTTGTGCTAAGCATCTCCCTCAAGTAAAAGCCATTTTGCTGACGATGTTTTGAATTCACGAGATAAACTGGAGAAAAACCTTCTGGATGAGATAGGATAAACAAAACTTCCTTCGAGCCGGAATTGAACCAGCGACCTAAGGATTGCTAATTTAGAGCTACAGTCCTCCGCTCTACCAGCTGAGCTATCGAAGGATTGTTGAAAGCCCACTAGGTTTGGCCATGGGTGCCACGAGCAGGTGGTAAAAATGATTCATTCAACCCAGCGAAAAAGGAATTCAGCGGTAGTATTGGAGAATGCGGGCATCGATCCCGCTACCTCTCGCATGCTAAGCGAGCGCTCTACCACTTGAGCTAATCCCCCAAACCTGGCAAACATATCGTCAGTTTCACGTCACACCAGGTCACAATTTTCATATACAATCACACATGCCATTGCAAGCTTTTTTTTTTTTTTTTTTTTTTTTTTTTAAGTGTGGATTCCATTTTTGCATACTGGAAGAACATTTAAGGAGTCTACAACGTGATTGGTGCCCTACAAATACAGTTGGGCAACTTTCTAGCAACCCCTTTCTATGTACATGGAGAATCAAATTGGGGACAGTGAAAAAAACTTGCATAGTTTGAAGAAAAAAGTTGCGATGTAGCACAATCCCAAAAGAGAACCATTGACCTTTTATGGCTTTGTTTGTTTATAGAAACTGCTGAGAGGTCGTGAAGGCCTTCTGGTCCTTTGGCACAAGTTGATCCAGGATTCAGGGTTTTGACCAGTAATTTTTGAGCCAAAACGCGTTTGCTTTTGACAGAAGCTACACCAACCAGCACAATACCAATGTTTACCTTGGCATTGCTTTTGTATTGCGGACTAACCCTACTAAGTTTCAAACAATAACTGATGAGCAGCAAATGGTTTAGATGAAGTGTTGAAAAAGCTAAGAACGCTTCTCTTCGTTTTTTTCTCCTTTTTGTGGTTGCTAAACTGTAAGAAAAGAGTAGAGCATGAGCTTGAACACAAAACATTAAAAGAGAATAAACGCAACACCAATGGTGAAAAAGCAAGCCATGCGTTGGCCGGGAATCGAACCCGGGTCAACTGCTTGGAAGGCAGCTATGCTCACCACTATACCACCAACGCTTACGTAAGCGCGCATTTTTTTTTTACATTTTCTGCAATAACAGTAAACGTTCTAGCAAATCCTTTCTAAGTACATGGAGAATCAAACTGGGGGAGAGTGAAAAAAGTTGTGATGTAGCACAATCCCAAGGAGAACCATTGACCTTTTATGGTTTGTTTATAGAAAATTTTGAGACGTCGTAAAGGCCTTCTGGTCCTTTAGCGGCACGAGTTGAACTGGGATTCAGGGTTTTAACCAGTGTTTTTTTGAGCCAAAAGGGTTTGCTGTAGACAGGGGCATTTAGATGAAATGTAATGATGAAGAGTATAAAACACAACCGTTTAGCAGAGGATGGTTTCGATCCATCGACCTCTGGGTTATGGGCCCAGCACGCTTCCGCTGCGCCACTCTGCTTATGGTGGAGGATGCTCAGAGTTGAAGTCTAATTACTGCCTGCCTTCTGGTCTATGTCATGTAATTTATCAGCCATTTCTTATCTGTTGGCAACTAAATTATTCTTGGTGCTTTGCAAATGTTTGTTTGTTTTTGTTGAAAATCATGTCTCTGTGGCGCAATCGGTTAGCGCGTTCGGCTGTTAACCGAAAGGTTGGTGGTTCGAGTCCACCCAGGGACGTTGCACCCTTTTGCTTCAGTAGTAAGCTACAGTTGAAGAAGTTTTTGCATTTGTGCTAAGCATCTCCCTCAAGTAAAAGCCATTTTGCTGACGATGTTTTGAATTCACGAGATAAACTGGAGAAAAACCTTCTGGATGAGATAGGATAAACAAAACTTCCTTCGAGCCGGAATTGAACCAGCGACCTAAGGATTGCTAATTTAGAGCTACAGTCCTCCGCTCTACCAGCTGAGCTATCGAAGGATTGTTGAAAGCCCACTAGGTTTGGCCATGGGTGCCACGAGCAGGTGGTAAAAATGATTCATTCAACCCAGCGAAAAAGGAATTCAGCAGTAGTATTGGAGAATGCGGGCATCGATCCCGCTACCTCTCGCATGCTAAGCGAGCGCTCTACCACTTGAGCTAATCCCCCAAACCTGGCAAACATATCGTCAGTTTCACGTCACACCAGGTCACAATTTTCATATACAATCACACATGCCATTGCAAGCTTTTTTTTTTTTTTTTTTTTAAGTGTGGATTCCATTTTTGCATACTGGAAGAACATTTAAGGAGTCTACAACGTGATTGGTGCCCTACAAATACAGTTGGGCAACTTTCTAGCAACCCCTTTCTATGTACATGGAGAATCAAATTGGGGACAGTGAAAAAAACTTGCATAGTTTGAAGAAAAAAGTTGCGATGTAGCACAATCCCAAAAGAGAACCATTGACCTTTTATGGCTTTGTTTGTTTATAGAAACTGCTGAGAGGTCGTGAAGGCCTTCTGGTCCTTTGGCACAAGTTGATCCAGGATTCAGGGTTTTGACCAGTAATTTTTGAGCCAAAACGCGTTTGCTTTTGACAGAAGCTACACCAACCAGCACAATACCAATGTTTACCTTGGCATTGCTTTTGTATTGCGGACTAACCCTACTAAGTTTCAAACAATAACTGATGAGCAGCAAATGGTTTAGATGAAGTGTTGAAAAAGCTAAGAACGCTTCTCTTCGTTTTTTTCTCCTTTTTGTGGTTGCTAAACTGTAAGAAAAGAGTAGAGCATGAGCTTGAACACAAAACATTAAAAGAGAATAAACGCAACACCAATGGTGAAAAAGCAAACCATGCGTTGGCCGGGAATCGAACCCGGGTCAACTGCTTGGAAGGCAGCTATGCTCACCACTATACCACCAACGCTTACGTAAGCGCGCATTTTTTTTTTACATTTTCTGCAATAACAGTAAACGTTCTAGCAAATCCTTTCTAAGTACATGGAGAATCAAACTGGGGGAGAGTGAAAAAAGTTGTGATGTAGCACAATCCCAAGGAGAACCATTGACCTTTTATGGTTTGTTTATAGAAAATTTTGAGACGTCGTAAAGGCCTTCTGGTCCTTTAGCGGCACGAGTTGAACTGGGATTCAGGGTTTTAACCAGTGTTTTTTTGAGCCAAAAGGGTTTGCTGTAGACAGGGGCATTTAGATGAAATGTAATGATGAAGAGTATAAAACACAACCGTTTAGCAGAGGATGGTTTCGATCCATCGACCTCTGGGTTATGGGCCCAGCACGCTTCCGCTGCGCCACTCTGCTTATGGTGGAGGATGCTCAGAGTTGAAGTCTAATTACTGCCTGCCTTCTGGTCTATGTCATGTAATTTATCAGCCATTTCTTATCTGTTGGCAACTAAATTATTCTTGGTGCTTTGCAAATGTTTGTTTGTTTTTGTTGAAAATCATGTCTCTGTGGCGCAATCGGTTAGCGCGTTCGGCTGTTAACCGAAAGGTTGGTGGTTCGAGTCCACCCAGGGACGTTGCACCCTTTTGCTTCAGTAGTAAGCTACAGTTGAAGAAGTTTTTGCATTTGTGCTAAGCATCTCCCTCAAGTAAAAGCCATTTTGCTGACGATGTTTTGAATTCACGAGATAAACTGGAGAAAAACCTTCTGGATGAGATAGGATAAACAAAACTTCCTTCGAGCCGGAATTGAACCAGCGACCTAAGGATTGCTAATTTAGAACTACAGTCCTCCGCTCTACCAGCTGAGCTATCGAAGGATTGTTGAAAGCCCACTAGGTTTGGCCATGGGTGCCACGAGCAGGTGGTAAAAATGATTCATTCAACCCAGCGAAAAAGGAATTCAGCAGTATTGGAGAATGCGGGCATCGATCCCGCTACCTCTCGCATGCTAAGCGAGCGCTCTACCACTTGAGCTAATCCCCCAAACCTGGCAAACATATCGTCAGTTTCACGTCACACCAGGTCACAATTTTCATATACAATCACACATGCCATTGCAAGCTTTTTTTTTTTTTTTTTTTTAAGTGTGGATTCCATTTTTGCATACTGGAAGAACATTTAAGGAGTCTACAACGTGATTGGTGCCCTACAAATACAGTTGGGCAACTTTCTAGCAACCCCTTTCTATGTACATGGAGAATCAAATTGGGGACAGTGAAAAAAACTTGCATAGTTTGAAGAAAAAAGTTGCGATGTAGCACAATCCCAAAAGAGAACCATTGACCTTTTATGGCTTTGTTTGTTTATAGAAACTGCTGAGAGGTCGTGAAGGCCTTCTGGTCCTTTGGCACAAGTTGATCCAGGATTCAGGGTTTTGACCAGTAATTTTTGAGCCAAAACGCGTTTGCTTTTGACAGAAGCTACACCAACCAGCACAATACCAATGTTTACCTTGGCATTGCTTTTGTATTGCGGACTAACCCTACTAAGTTTCAAACAATAACTGATGAGCAGCAAATGGTTTAGATGAAGTGTTGAAAAAGCTAAGAACGCTTCTCTTCGTTTTTTTCTCCTTTTTGTGGTTGCTAAACTGTAAGAAAAGAGTAGAGCATGAGCTTGAACACAAAACATTAAAAGAGAATAAACGCAACACCAATGGTGAAAAAGCAAGCCATGCGTTGGCCGGGAATCGAACCCGGGTCAACTGCTTGGAAGGCAGCTATGCTCACCACTATACCACCAACGCTTACGTAAGCGCGCATTTTTTTTTTACATTTTCTGCAATAACAGTAAACGTTCTAGCAAATCCTTTCTAAGTACATGGAGAATCAAACTGGGGGAGAGTGAAAAAAGTTGTGATGTAGCACAATCCCAAGGAGAACCATTGACCTTTTATGGTTTGTTTATAGAAAATTTTGAGACGTCGTAAAGGCCTTCTGGTCCTTTAGCGGCACGAGTTGAACTGGGATTCAGGGTTTTAACCAGTGTTTTTTTGAGCCAAAAGGGTTTGCTGTAGACAGGGGCATTTAGATGAAATGTAATGATGAAGAGTATAAAACACAACCGTTTAGCAGAGGATGGTTTCGATCCATCGACCTCTGGGTTATGGGCCCAGCACGCTTCCGCTGCGCCACTCTGCTTATGGTGGAGGATGCTCAGAGTTGAAGTCTAATTACTGCCTGCCTTCTGGTCTATGTCATGTAATTTATCAGCCATTTCTTATCTGTTGGCAACTAAATTATTCTTGGTGCTTTGCAAATGTTTGTTTGTTTTTGTTGAAAATCATGTCTCTGTGGCGCAATCGGTTAGCGCGTTCGGCTGTTAACCGAAAGGTTGGTGGTTCGAGTCCACCCAGGGACGTTGCACCCTTTTGCTTCAGTAGTAAGCTACAGTTGAAGAAGTTTTTGCATTTGTGCTAAGCATCTCCCTCAAGTAAAAGCCATTTTGCTGACGATGTTTTGAATTCACGAGATAAACTGGAGAAAAACCTTCTGGATGAGATAGGATAAACAAAACTTCCTTCGAGCCGGAATTGAACCAGCGACCTAAGGATTGCTAATTTAGAGCTACAGTCCTCCGCTCTACCAGCTGAGCTATCGAAGGATTGTTGAAAGCCCACTAGGTTTGGCCATGGGTGCCACGAGCAGGTGGTAAAAATGATTCATTCAACCCAGCGAAAAAGGAATTCAGCAGTAGTATTGGAGAATGCGGGCATCGATCCCGCTACCTCTCGCATGCTAAGCGAGCGCTCTACCACTTGAGCTAATCCCCCAAACCTGGCAAACATATCGTCAGTTTCACGTCACACCAGGTCACAATTTTCATATACAATCACACATGCCATTGCAAGCTTTTTTTTTTTTTTTTTTTTAAGTGTGGATTCCATTTTTGCATACTGGAAGAACATTTAAGGAGTCTACAACGTGATTGGTGCCCTACAAATACAGTTGGGCAACTTTCTAGCAACCCCTTTCTATGTACATGGAGAATCAAATTGGGGACAGTGAAAAAAACTTGCATAGTTTGAAGAAAAAAGTTGCGATGTAGCACAATCCCAAAAGAGAACCATTGACCTTTTATGGCTTTGTTTGTTTATAGAAACTGCTGAGAGGTCGTGAAGGCCTTCTGGTCCTTTGGCACAAGTTGATCCAGGATTCAGGGTTTTGACCAGTAATTTTTGAGCCAAAACGCGTTTGCTTTTGACAGAAGCTACACCAACCAGCACAATACCAATGTTTACCTTGGCATTGCTTTTGTATTGCGGACTAACCCTACTAAGTTTCAAACAATAACTGATGAGCAGCAAATGGTTTAGATGAAGTGTTGAAAAAGCTAAGAACGCTTCTCTTCGTTTTTTTCTCCTTTTTGTGGTTGCTAAACTGTAAGAAAAGAGTAGAGCATGAGCTTGAACACAAAACATTAAAAGAGAATAAACGCAACACCAATGGTGAAAAAGCAAGCCATGCGTTGGCCGGGAATCGAACCCGGGTCAACTGCTTGGAAGGCAGCTATGCTCACCACTATACCACCAACGCTTACGTAAGCGCGCATTTTTTTTTTACATTTTCTGCAATAACAGTAAACGTTCTAGCAAATCCTTTCTAAGTACATGGAGAATCAAACTGGGGGAGAGTGAAAAAAGTTGTGATGTAGCACAATCCCAAGGAGAACCATTGACCTTTTATGGTTTGTTTATAGAAAATTTTGAGACGTCGTAAAGGCCTTCTGGTCCTTTAGCGGCACGAGTTGAACTGGGATTCAGGGTTTTAACCAGTGTTTTTTTGAGCCAAAAGGGTTTGCTGTAGACAGGGGCATTTAGATGAAATGTAATGATGAAGAGTATAAAACACAACCGTTTAGCAGAGGATGGTTTCGATCCATCGACCTCTGGGTTATGGGCCCAGCACGCTTCCGCTGCG
Organism: Ranitomeya imitator; assembly: GCF_032444005.1. Lineage (NCBI taxonomy): Eukaryota > Metazoa > Chordata > Amphibia > Anura > Dendrobatidae > Ranitomeya > Ranitomeya imitator. The sequence continues at coordinate 157,454 of NW_027194831.1, forward strand.
CCACTCTGCTTATGGTGGAGGATGCTCAGAGTTGAAGTCTAATTACTGCCTGCCTTCTGGTCTATGTCATGTAATTTATCAGCCATTTCTTATCTGTTGGCAACTAAATTATTCTTGGTGCTTTGCAAATGTTTGTTTGTTTTTGTTGAAAATCATGTCTCTGTGGCGCAATCGGTTAGCGCGTTCGGCTGTTAACCGAAAGGTTGGTGGTTCGAGTCCACCCAGGGACGTTGCACCCTTTTGCTTCAGTAGTAAGCTACAGTTGAAGAAGTTTTTGCATTTGTGCTAAGCATCTCCCTCAAGTAAAAGCCATTTTGCTGACGATGTTTTGAATTCACGAGATAAACTGGAGAAAAACCTTCTGGATGAGATAGGATAAACAAAACTTCCTTCGAGCCGGAATTGAACCAGCGACCTAAGGATTGCTAATTTAGAGCTACAGTCCTCCGCTCTACCAGCTGAGCTATCGAAGGATTGTTGAAAGCCCACTAGGTTTGGCCATGGGTGCCACGAGCAGGTGGTAAAAATGATTCATTCAACCCAGCGAAAAAGGAATTCAGCAGTAGTATTGGAGAATGCGGGCATCGATCCCGCTACCTCTCGCATGCTAAGCGAGCGCTCTACCACTTGAGCTAATCCCCCAAACCTGGCAAACATATCGTCAGTTTCACGTCACACCAGGTCACAATTTTCATATACAATCACACATGCCATTGCAAGCTTTTTTTTTTTTTTTTTTTTAAGTGTGGATTCCATTTTTGCATACTGGAAGAACATTTAAGGAGTCTACAACGTGATTGGTGCCCTACAAATACAGTTGGGCAACTTTCTAGCAACCCCTTTCTATGTACATGGAGAATCAAATTGGGGACAGTGAAAAAAACTTGCATAGTTTGAAGAAAAAAGTTGCGATGTAGCACAATCCCAAAAGAGAACCATTGACCTTTTATGGCTTTGTTTGTTTATAGAAACTGCTGAGAGGTCGTGAAGGCCTTCTGGTCCTTTGGCACAAGTTGATCCAGGATTCAGGGTTTTGACCAGTAATTTTTGAGCCAAAACGCGTTTGCTTTTGACAGAAGCTACACCAACCAGCACAATACCAATGTTTACCTTGGCATTGCTTTTGTATTGCGGACTAACCCTACTAAGTTTCAAACAATAACTGATGAGCAGCAAATGGTTTAGATGAAGTGTTGAAAAAGCTAAGAACGCTTCTCTTCGTTTTTTTCTCCTTTTTGTGGTTGCTAAACTGTAAGAAAAGAGTAGAGCATGAGCTTGAACACAAAACATTAAAAGAGAATAAACGCAACACCAATGGTGAAAAAGCAAGCCATGCGTTGGCCGGGAATCAAACCCGGGTCAACTGCTTGGAAGGCAGCTATGCTCACCACTATACCACCAACGCTTACGTAAGCGCGCATTTTTTTTTTACATTTTCTGCAATAACAGTAAACGTTCTAGCAAATCCTTTCTAAGTACATGGAGAATCAAACTGGGGGAGAGTGAAAAAAGTTGTGATGTAGCACAATCCCAAGGAGAACCATTGACCTTTTATGGTTTGTTTATAGAAAATTTTGAGACGTCGTAAAGGCCTTCTGGTCCTTTAGCGGCACGAGTTGAACTGGGATTCAGGGTTTTAACCAGTGTTTTTTTGAGCCAAAAGGGTTTGCTGTAGACAGGGGCATTTAGATGAAATGTAATGATGAAGAGTATAAAACACAACCGTTTAGCAGAGGATGGTTTCGATCCATCGACCTCTGGGTTATGGGCCCAGCACGCTTCCGCTGCGCCACTCTGCTTATGGTGGAGGATGCTCAGAGTTGAAGTCTAATTACTGCCTGCCTTCTGGTCTATGTCATGTAATTTATCAGCCATTTCTTATCTGTTGGCAACTAAATTATTCTTGGTGCTTTGCAAATGTTTGTTTGTTTTTGTTGAAAATCATGTCTCTGTGGCGCAATCGGTTAGCGCGTTCGGCTGTTAACCGAAAGGTTGGTGGTTCGAGTCCACCCAGGGACGTTGCACCCTTTTGCTTCAGTAGTAAGCTACAGTTGAAGAAGTTTTTGCATTTGTGCTAAGCATCTCCCTCAAGTAAAAGCCATTTTGCTGACGATGTTTTGAATTCACGAGATAAACTGGAGAAAAACCTTCTGGATGAGATAGGATAAACAAAACTTCCTTCAAGCCGGAATTGAACCAGCGACCTAAGGATTGCTAATTTAGAGCTACAGTCCTCCGCTCTACCAGCTGAGCTATCGAAGGATTGTTGAAAGCCCACTAGGTTTGGCCATGGGTGCCACGAGCAGGTGGTAAAAATGATTCATTCAACCCAGCGAAAAAGGAATTCAGCAGTAGTATTGGAGAATGCGGGCATCGATCCCGCTACCTCTCGCATGCTAAGCGAGCGCTCTACCACTTGAGCTAATCCCCCAAACCTGGCAAACATATCGTCAGTTTCACGTCACACCAGGTCACAATTTTCATATACAATCACACATGCCATTGCAAGCTTTTTTTTTTTTTTTTTTTTAAGTGTGGATTCCATTTTTGCATACTGGAAGAACATTTAAGGAGTCTACAACGTGATTGGTGCCCTACAAATACAGTTGGGCAACTTTCTAGCAACCCCTTTCTATGTACATGGAGAATCAAATTGGGGACAGTGAAAAAAACTTGCATAGTTTGAAGAAAAAAGTTGCGATGTAGCACAATCCCAAAAGAGAACCATTGACCTTTTATGGCTTTGTTTGTTTATAGAAACTGCTGAGAGGTCGTGAAGGCCTTCTGGTCCTTTGGCACAAGTTGATCCAGGATTCAGGGTTTTGACCAGTAATTTTTGAGCCAAAACGCGTTTGCTTTTGACAGAAGCTACACCAACCAGCACAATACCAATGTTTACCTTGGCATTGCTTTTGTATTGCGGACTAACCCTACTAAGTTTCAAACAATAACTGATGAGCAGCAAATGGTTTAGATGAAGTGTTGAAAAAGCTAAGAACGCTTCTCTTCGTTTTTTTCTCCTTTTTGTGGTTGCTAAACTGTAAGAAAAGAGTAGAGCATGAGCTTGAACACAAAACATTAAAAGAGAATAAACGCAACACCAATGGTGAAAAAGCAAGCCATGCGTTGGCCGGGAATCGAACCCGGGTCAACTGCTTGGAAGGCAGCTATGCTCACCACTATACCACCAACGCTTACGTAAGCGCGCATTTTTTTTTTACATTTTCTGCAATAACAGTAAACGTTCTAGCAAATCCTTTCTAAGTACATGGAGAATCAAACTGGGGGAGAGTGAAAAAAGTTGTGATGTAGCACAATCCCAAGGAGAACCATTGACCTTTTATGGTTTGTTTATAGAAAATTTTGAGACGTCGTAAAGGCCTTCTGGTCCTTTAGCGGCACGAGTTGAACTGGGATTCAGGGTTTTAACCAGTGTTTTTTTGAGCCAAAAGGGTTTGCTGTAGACAGGGGCATTTAGATGAAATGTAATGATGAAGAGTATAAAACACAACCGTTTAGCAGAGGATGGTTTCGATCCATCGACCTCTGGGTTATGGGCCCAGCACGCTTCCGCTGCGCCACTCTGCTTATGGTGGAGGATGCTCAGAGTTGAAGTCTAATTACTGCCTGCCTTCTGGTCTATGTCATGTAATTTATCAGCCATTTCTTATCTGTTGGCAACTAAATTATTCTTGGTGCTTTGCAAATGTTTGTTTGTTTTTGTTGAAAATCATGTCTCTGTGGCGCAATCGGTTAGCGCGTTCGGCTGTTAACCGAAAGGTTGGTGGTTCGAGTCCACCCAGGGACGTTGCACCCTTTTGCTTCAGTAGTAAGCTACAGTTGAAGAAGTTTTTGCATTTGTGCTAAGCATCTCCCTCAAGTAAAAGCCATTTTGCTGACGATGTTTTGAATTCACGAGATAAACTGGAGAAAAACCTTCTGGATGAGATAGGATAAACAAAACTTCCTTCGAGCCGGAATTGAACCAGCGACCTAAGGATTGCTAATTTAGAGCTACAGTCCTCCGCTCTACCAGCTGAGCTATCGAAGGATTGTTGAAAGCCCACTAGGTTTGGCCATGGGTGCCACGAGCAGGTGGTAAAAATGATTCATTCAACCCAGCGAAAAAGGAATTCAGCAGTAGTATTGGAGAATGCGGGCATCGATCCCGCTACCTCTCGCATGCTAAGCGAGCGCTCTACCACTTGAGCTAATCCCCCAAACCTGGCAAACATATCGTCAGTTTCACGTCACACCAGGTCACAATTTTCATATACAATCACACATGCCATTGCAAGCTTTTTTTTTTTTTTTTTTTTAAGTGTGGATTCCATTTTTGCATACTGGAAGAACATTTAAGGAGTCTACAACGTGATTGGTGCCCTACAAATACAGTTGGGCAACTTTCTAGCAACCCCTTTCTATGTACATGGAGAATCAAATTGGGGACAGTGAAAAAAACTTGCATAGTTTGAAGAAAAAAGTTGCGATGTAGCACAATCCCAAAAGAGAACCATTGACCTTTTATGGCTTTGTTTGTTTATAGAAACTGCTGAGAGGTCGTGAAGGCCTTCTGGTCCTTTGGCACAAGTTGATCCAGGATTCAGGGTTTTGACCAGTAATTTTTGAGCCAAAACGCGTTTGCTTTTGACAGAAGCTACACCAACCAGCACAATACCAATGTTTACCTTGGCATTGCTTTTGTATTGCGGACTAACCCTACTAAGTTTCAAACAATAACTGATGAGCAGCAAATGGTTTAGATGAAGTGTTGAAAAAGCTAAGAACGCTTCTCTTCGTTTTTTTCTCCTTTTTGTGGTTGCTAAACTGTAAGAAAAGAGTAGAGCATGAGCTTGAACACAAAACATTAAAAGAGAATAAACGCAACACCAATGGTGAAAAAGCAAGCCATGCGTTGGCCGGGAATCGAACCCGGGTCAACTGCTTGGAAGGCAGCTATGCTCACCACTATACCACCAACGCTTACGTAAGCGCGCATTTTTTTTTTACATTTTCTGCAATAACAGTAAACGTTCTAGCAAATCCTTTCTAAGTACATGGAGAATCAAACTGGGGGAGAGTGAAAAAAGTTGTGATGTAGCACAATCCCAAGGAGAACCATTGACCTTTTATGGTTTGTTTATAGAAAATTTTGAGACGTCGTAAAGGCCTTCTGGTCCTTTAGCGGCACGAATTGAACTGGGATTCAGGGTTTTAACCAGTGTTTTTTTGAGCCAAAAGGGTTTGCTGTAGACAGGGGCATTTAGATGAAATGTAATGATGAAGAGTATAAAACACAACCGTTTAGCAGAGGATGGTTTCGATCCATCGACCTCTGGGTTATGGGCCCAGCACGCTTCCGCTGCGCCACTCTGCTTATGGTGGAGGATGCTCAGAAAATCATGTCTCTGTGGCGCAATCGGTTAGCGCGTTCGGCTGTTAACCGAAAGGTTGGTGGTTCGAGTCCACCCAGGGACGTTGCACCCTTTTGCTTCAGTAGTAAGCTACAGTTGAAGAAGTTTTTGCATTTGTGCTAAGCATCTCCCTCAAGTAAAAGCCATTTTGCTGACGATGTTTTGAATTCACGAGATAAACTGGAGAAAAACCTTCTGGATGAGATAGGATAAACAAAACTTCCTTCGAGCCGGAATTGAACCAGCGACCTAAGGATTGCTAATTTAGAGCTACAGTCCTCCGCTCTACCAGCTGAGCTATCGAAGGATTGTTGAAAGCCCACTAGGTTTGGCCATGGGTGCCACGAGCAGGTGGTAAAAATGATTCATTCAACCCAGCGAAAAAGGAATTCAGCAGTAGTATTGGAGAATGCGGGCATCGATCCCGCTACCTCTCGCATGCTAAGCGAGCGCTCTACCACTTGAGCTAATCCCCCAAACCTGGCAAACATATCGTCAGTTTCACGTCACACCAGGTCACAATTTTCATATACAATCACACATGCCATTGCAAGCTTTTTTTTTTTTTTTTTTTTTAAGTGTGGATTCCATTTTTGCATACTGGAAGAACATTTAAGGAGTCTACAACGTGATTGGTGCCCTACAAATACAGTTGGGCAACTTTCTAGCAACCCCTTTCTATGTACATGAAGAATCAAATTGGGGACAGTGAAAAAAACTTGCATAGTTTGAAGAAAAAAGTTGCGATGTAGCACAATCCCAAAAGAGAACCATTGACCTTTTATGGCTTTGTTTGTTTATAGAAACTGCTGAGAGGTCGTGAAGGCCTTCTGGTCCTTTGGCACAAGTTGATCCAGGATTCAGGGTTTTGACCAGTAATTTTTGAGCCAAAACGCGTTTGCTTTTGACAGAAGCTACACCAACCAGCACAATACCAATGTTTACCTTGGCATTGCTTTTGTATTGCGGACTAACCCTACTAAGTTTCAAACAATAACTGATGAGCAGCAAATGGTTTAGATGAAGTGTTGAAAAAGCTAAGAACGCTTCTCTTCGTTTTTTTCTCCTTTTTGTGGTTGCTAAACTGTAAGAAAAGAGTAGAGCATGAGCTTGAACACAAAACATTAAAAGAGAATAAACGCAACACCAATGGTGAAAAAGCAAGCCATGCGTTGGCCGGGAATCGAACCCGGGTCAACTGCTTGGAAGGCAGCTATGCTCACCACTATACCACCAACGCTTACGTAAGCGCGCATTTTTTTTTTACATTTTCTGCAATAACAGTAAACGTTCTAGCAAATCCTTTCTAAGTACATGGAGAATCAAACTGGGGGAGAGTGAAAAAAGTTGTGATGTAGCACAATCCCAAGGAGAACCATTGACCTTTTATGGTTTGTTTATAGAAAATTTTGAGACGTCGTAAAGGCCTTCTGGTCCTTTAGCGGCACGAGTTGAACTGGGATTCAGGGTTTTAACCAGTGTTTTTTTGAGCCAAAAGGGTTTGCTGTAGACAGGGGCATTTAGATGAAATGTAATGATGAAGAGTATAAAACACAACCGTTTAGCAGAGGATGGTTTCGATCCATCGACCTCTGGGTTATGGGCCCAGCACGCTTCCGCTGCGCCACTCTGCTTATGGTGGAGGATGCTCAGAGTTGAAGTCTAATTACTGCCTGCCTTCTGGTCTATGTCATGTAATTTATCAGCCATTTCTTATCTGTTGGCAACTAAATTATTCTTGGTGCTTTGCAAATGTTTGTTTGTTTTTGTTGAAAATCATGTCTCTGTGGCGCAATCGGTTAGCGCGTTCGGCTGTTAACCGAAAGGTTGGTGGTTCGAGTCCACCCAGGGACGTTGCACCCTTTTGCTTCAGTAGTAAGCTACAGTTGAAGAAGTTTTTGCATTTGTGCTAAGCATCTCCCTCAAGTAAAAGCCATTTTGCTGACGATGTTTTGAATTCACGAGATAAACTGGAGAAAAACCTTCTGGATGAGATAGGATAAACAAAACTTCCTTCGAGCCGGAATTGAACCAGCGACCTAAGGATTGCTAATTTAGAGCTACAGTCCTCCGCTCTACCAGCTGAGCTATCGAAGGATTGTTGAAAGCCCACTAGGTTTGGCCATGGGTGCCACGAGCAGGTGGTAAAAATGATTCATTCAACCCAGCGAAAAAGGAATTCAGCAGTAGTATTGGAGAATGCGGGCATCGATCCCGCTACCTCTCGCATGCTAAGCGAGCGCTCTACCACTTGAGCTAATCCCCCAAACCTGGCAAACATATCGTCAGTTTCACGTCACACCAGGTCACAATTTTCATATACAATCACACATGCCATTGCAAGCTTTTTTTTTTTTTTTTTTTTAAGTGTGGATTCCATTTTTGCATACTGGAAGAACATTTAAGGAGTCTACAACGTGATTGGTGCCCTACAAATACAGTTGGGCAACTTTCTAGCAACCCCTTTCTATGTACATGGAGAATCAAATTGGGGACAGTGAAAAAAACTTGCATAGTTTGAAGAAAAAAGTTGCGATGTAGCACAATCCCAAAAGAGAACCATTGACCTTTTATGGCTTTGTTTGTTTATAGAAACTGCTGAGAGGTCGTGAAGGCCTTCTGGTCCTTTGGCACAAGTTGATCCAGGATTCAGGGTTTTGACCAGTAATTTTTGAGCCAAAACGCGTTTGCTTTTGACAGAAGCTACACCAACCAGCACAATACCAATGTTTACCTTGGCATTGCTTTTGTATTGCGGACTAACCCTACTAAGTTTCAAACAATAACTGATGAGCAGCAAATGGTTTAGATGAAGTGTTGAAAAAGCTAAGAACGCTTCTCTTCGTTTTTTTCTCCTTTTTGTGGTTGCTAAACTGTAAGAAAAGAGTAGAGCATGAGCTTGAACACAAAACATTAAAAGAGAATAAACGCAACACCAATGGTGAAAAAGCAAGCCATGCGTTGGCCGGGAATCGAACCCGGGTCAACTGCTTGGAAGGCAGCTATGCTCACCACTATACCACCAACGCTTACGTAAGCGCGCATTTTTTTTTTACATTTTCTGCAATAACAGTAAACGTTCTAGCAAATCCTTTCTAAGTACATGGAGAATCAAACTGGGGGAGAGTGAAAAAAGTTGTGATGTAGCACAATCCCAAGGAGAACCATTGACCTTTTATGGTTTGTTTATAGAAAATTTTGAGACGTCGTAAAGGCCTTCTGGTCCTTTAGCGGCACGAATTGAACTGGGATTCAGGGTTTTAACCAGTGTTTTTTTGAGCCAAAAGGGTTTGCTGTAGACAGGGGCATTTAGATGAAATGTAATGATGAAGAGTATAAAACACAACCGTTTAGCAGAGGATGGTTTCGATCCATCGACCTCTGGGTTATGGGCCCAGCACGCTTCCGCTGCGCCACTCTGCTTATGGTGGAGGATGCTCAGAGTTGAAGTCTAATTACTGCCTGCCTTCTGGTCTATGTCATGTAATTTATCAGCCATTTCTTATCTGTTGGCAACTAAATTATTCTTGGTGCTTTGCAAATGTTTGTTTGTTTTTGTTGAAAATCATGTCTCTGTGGCGCAATCGGTTAGCGCGTTCGGCTGTTAACCGAAAGGTTGGTGGTTCGAGTCCACCCAGGGACGTTGCACCCTTTTGCTTCAGTAGTAAGCTACAGTTGAAGAAGTTTTTGCATTTGTGCTAAGCATCTCCCTCAAGTAAAAGCCATTTTGCTGACGATGTTTTGAATTCACGAGATAAACTGGAGAAAAACCTTCTGGATGAGATAGGATAAACAAAACTTCCTTCGAGCCGGAATTGAACCAGCGACCTAAGGATTGCTAATTTAGAGCTACAGTCCTCCGCTCTACCAGCTGAGCTATCGAAGGATTGTTGAAAGCCCACTAGGTTTGGCCATGGGTGCCACGAGCAGGTGGTAAAAATGATTCATTCAACCCAGCGAAAAAGGAATTCAGCAGTAGTATTGGAGAATGCGGGCATCGATCCCGCTACCTCTCGCATGCTAAGCGAGCGCTCTACCACTTGAGCTAATCCCCCAAACCTGGCAAACATATCGTCAGTTTCACGTCACACCAGGTCACAATTTTCATATACAATCACACATGCCATTGCAAGCTTTTTTTTTTTTTTTTTTTTTAAGTGTGGATTCCATTTTTGCATACTGGAAGAACATTTAAGGAGTCTACAACGTGATTGGTGCCCTACAAATACAGTTGGGCAACTTTCTAGCAACCCCTTTCTATGTACATGAAGAATCAAATTGGGGACAGTGAAAAAAACTTGCATAGTTTGAAGAAAAAAGTTGCGATGTAGCACAATCCCAAAAGAGAACCATTGACCTTTTATGGCTTTGTTTGTTTATAGAAACTGCTGAGAGGTCGTGAAGGCCTTCTGGTCCTTTGGCACAAGTTGATCCAGGATTCAGGGTTTTGACCAGTAATTTTTGAGCCAAAACGCGTTTGCTTTTGACAGAAGCTACACCAACCAGCACAATACCAATGTTTACCTTGGCATTGCTTTTGTATTGCGGACTAACCCTACTAAGTTTCAAACAATAACTGATGAGCAGCAAATGGTTTAGATGAAGTGTTGAAAAAGCTAAGAACGCTTCTCTTCGTTTTTTTCTCCTTTTTGTGGTTGCTAAACTGTAAGAAAAGAGTAGAGCATGAGCTTGAACACAAAACATTAAAAGAGAATAAACGCAACACCAATGGTGAAAAAGCAAGCCATGCGTTGGCCGGGAATCGAACCCGGGTCAACTGCTTGGAAGGCAGCTATGCTCACCACTATACCACCAACGCTTACGTAAGCGCGCATTTTTTTTTTACATTTTCTGCAATAACAGTAAACGTTCTAGCAAATCCTTTCTAAGTACATGGAGAATCAAACTGGGGGAGAGTGAAAAAAGTTGTGATGTAGCACAATCCCAAGGAGAACCATTGACCTTTTATGGTTTGTTTATAGAAAATTTTGAGACGTCGTAAAGGCCTTCTGGTCCTTTAGCGGCACGAGTTGAACTGGGATTCAGGGTTTTAACCAGTGTTTTTTTGAGCCAAAAGGGTTTGCTGTAGACAGGGGCATTTAGATGAAATGTAATGATGAAGAGTATAAAACACAACCGTTTAGCAGAGGATGGTTTCGATCCATCGACCTCTGGGTTATGGGCCCAGCACGCTTCCGCTGCGCCACTCTGCTTATGGTGGAGGATGCTCAGAGTTGAAGTCTAATTACTGCCTGCCTTCTGGTCTATGTCATGTAATTTATCAGCCATTTCTTATCTGTTGGCAACTAAATTATTCTTGGTGCTTTGCAAATGTTTGTTTGTTTTTGTTGAAAATCATGTCTCTGTGGCGCAATCGGTTAGCGCGTTCGGCTGTTAACCGAAAGGTTGGTGGTTCGAGTCCACCCAGGGACGTTGCACCCTTTTGCTTCAGTAGTAAGCTACAGTTGAAGAAGTTTTTGCATTTGTGCTAAGCATCTCCCTCAAGTAAAAGCCATTTTGCTGACGATGTTTTGAATTCACGAGATAAACTGGAGAAAAACCTTCTGGATGAGATAGGATAAACAAAACTTCCTTCGAGCCGGAATTGAACCAGCGACCTAAGGATTGCTAATTTAGAGCTACAGTCCTCCGCTCTACCAGCTGAGCTATCGAAGGATTGTTGAAAGCCCACTAGGTTTGGCCATGGGTGCCACGAGCAGGTGGTAAAAATGATTCATTCAACCCAGCGAAAAAGGAATTCAGCAGTAGTATTGGAGAATGCGGGCATCGATCCCGCTACCTCTCGCATGCTAAGCGAGCGCTCTACCACTTGAGCTAATCCCCCAAACCTGGCAAACATATCGTCAGTTTCACGTCACACCAGGTCACAATTTTCATATACAATCACACATGCCATTGCAAGCTTTTTTTTTTTTTTTTTTTTTAAGTGTGGATTCCATTTTTGCATACTGGAAGAACATTTAAGGAGTCTACAACGTGATTGGTGCCCTACAAATACAGTTGGGCAACTTTCTAGCAACCCCTTTCTATGTACATGAAGAATCAAATTGGGGACAGTGAAAAAAACTTGCATAGTTTGAAGAAAAAAGTTGCGATGTAGCACAATCCCAAAAGAGAACCATTGACCTTTTATGGCTTTGTTTGTTTATAGAAACTGCTGAGAGGTCGTGAAGGCCTTCTGGTCCTTTGGCACAAGTTGATCCAGGATTCAGGGTTTTGACCAGTAATTTTTGAGCCAAAACGCGTTTGCTTTTGACAGAAGCTACACCAACCAGCACAATACCAATGTTTACCTTGGCATTGCTTTTGTATTGCGGACTAACCCTACTAAGTTTCAAACAATAACTGATGAGCAGCAAATGGTTTAGATGAAGTGTTGAAAAAGCTAAGAACGCTTCTCTTCGTTTTTTTCTCCTTTTTGTGGTTGCTAAACTGTAAGAAAAGAGTAGAGCATGAGCTTGAACACAAAACATTAAAAGAGAATAAACGCAACACCAATGGTGAAAAAGCAAGCCATGCGTTGGCCGGGAATCGAACCCGGGTCAACTGCTTGGAAGGCAGCTATGCTCACCACTATACCACCAACGCTTACGTAAGCGCGCATTTTTTTTTTACATTTTCTGCAATAACAGTAAACGTTCTAGCAAATCCTTTCTAAGTACATGGAGAATCAAACTGGGGGAGAGTGAAAAAAGTTGTGATGTAGCACAATCCCAAGGAGAACCATTGACCTTTTATGGTTTGTTTATAGAAAATTTTGAGACGTCGTAAAGGCCTTCTGGTCCTTTAGCGGCACGAGTTGAACTGGGATTCAGGGTTTTAACCAGTGTTTTTTTGAGCCAAAAGGGTTTGCTGTAGACAGGGGCATTTAGATGAAATGTAATGATGAAGAGTATAAAACACAACCGTTTAGCAGAGGATGGTTTCGATCCATCGACCTCTGGGTTATGGGCCCAGCACGCTTCCGCTGCGCCACTCTGCTTATGGTGGAGGATGCTCAGAGTTGAAGTCTAATTACTGCCTGCCTTCTGGTCTATGTCATGTAATTTATCAGCCATTTCTTATCTGTTGGCAACTAAATTATTCTTGGTGCTTTGCAAATGTTTGTTTGTTTTTGTTGAAAATCATGTCTCTGTGGCGCAATCGGTTAGCGCGTTCGGCTGTTAACCGAAAGGTTGGTGGTTCGAGTCCACCCAGGGACGTTGCACCCTTTTGCTTCAGTAGTAAGCTACAGTTGAAGAAGTTTTTGCATTTGTGCTAAGCATCTCCCTCAAGTAAAAGCCATTTTGCTGACGATGTTTTGAATTCACGAGATAAACTGGAGAAAAACCTTCTGGATGAGATAGGATAAACAAAACTTCCTTCGAGCCGGAATTGAACCAGCGACCTAAGGATTGCTAATTTAGAGCTACAGTCCTCCGCTCTACCAGCTGAGCTATCGAAGGATTGTTGAAAGCCCACTAGGTTTGGCCATGGGTGCCACGAGCAGGTGGTAAAAATGATTCATTCAACCCAGCGAAAAAGGAATTCAGCAGTAGTATTGGAGAATGCGGGCATCGATCCCGCTACCTCTCGCATGCTAAGCGAGCGCTCTACCACTTGAGCTAATCCCCCAAACCTGGCAAACATATCGTCAGTTTCACGTCACACCAGGTCACAATTTTCATATACAATCACACATGCCATTGCAAGCTTTTTTTTTTTTTTTTTTTTAAGTGTGGATTCCATTTTTGCATACTGGAAGAACATTTAAGGAGTCTACAACGTGATTGGTGCCCTACAAATACAGTTGGGCAACTTTCTAGCAACCCCTTTCTATGTACATGGAGAATCAAATTGGGGACAGTGAAAAAAACTTGCATAGTTTGAAGAAAAAAGTTGCGATGTAGCACAATCCCAAAAGAGAACCATTGACCTTTTATGGCTTTGTTTGTTTATAGAAACTGCTGAGAGGTCGTGAAGGCCTTCTGGTCCTTTGGCACAAGTTGATCCAGGATTCAGGGTTTTGACCAGTAATTTTTGAGCCAAAACGCGTTTGCTTTTGACAGAAGCTACACCAACCAGCACAATACCAATGTTTACCTTGGCATTGCTTTTGTATTGCGGACTAACCCTACTAAGTTTCAAACAATAACTGATGAGCAGCAAATGGTTTAGATGAAGTGTTGAAAAAGCTAAGAACGCTTCTCTTCGTTTTTTTCTCCTTTTTGTGGTTGCTAAACTGTAAGAAAAGAGTAGAGCATGAGCTTGAACACAAAACATTAAAAGAGAATAAACGCAACACCAATGGTGAAAAAGCAAGCCATGCGTTGGCCGGGAATCGAACCCGGGTCAACTGCTTGGAAGGCAGCTATGCTCACCACTATACCACCAACGCTTACGTAAGCGCGCATTTTTTTTTTACATTTTCTGCAATAACAGTAAACGTTCTAGCAAATCCTTTCTAAGTACATGGAGAATCAAACTGGGGGAGAGTGAAAAAAGTTGTGATGTAGCACAATCCCAAGGAGAACCATTGACCTTTTATGGTTTGTTTATAGAAAATTTTGAGACGTCGTAAAGGCCTTCTGGTCCTTTAGCGGCACGAGTTGAACTGGGATTCAGGGTTTTAACCAGTGTTTTTTTGAGCCAAAAGGGTTTGCTGTAGACAGGGGCATTTAGATGAAATGTAATGATGAAGAGTATAAAACACAACCGTTTAGCAGAGGATGGTTTCGATCCATCGACCTCTGGGTTATGGGCCCAGCACGCTTCCGCTGCGCCACTCTGCTTATGGTGGAGGATGCTCAGAGTTGAAGTCTAATTACTGCCTGCCTTCTGGTCTATGTCATGTAATTTATCAGCCATTTCTTATCTGTTGGCAACTAAATTATTCTTGGTGCTTTGCAAATGTTTGTTTGTTTTTGTTGAAAATCATGTCTCTGTGGCGCAATCGGTTAGCGCGTTCGGCTGTTAACCGAAAGGTTGGTGGTTCGAGTCCACCCAGGGACGTTGCACCCTTTTGCTTCAGTAGTAAGCTACAGTTGAAGAAGTTTTTGCATTTGTGCTAAGCATCTCCCTCAAGTAAAAGCCATTTTGCTGACGATGTTTTGAATTCACGAGATAAACTGGAGAAAAACCTTCTGGATGAGATAGGATAAACAAAACTTCCTTCGAGCCGGAATTGAACCAGCGACCTAAGGATTGCTAATTTAGAGCTACAGTCCTCCGCTCTACCAGCTGAGCTATCGAAGGATTGTTGAAAGCCCACTAGGTTTGGCCATGGGTGCCACGAGCAGGTGGTAAAAATGATTCATTCAACCCAGCGAAAAAGGAATTCAGCAGTAGTATTGGAGAATGCGGGCATCGATCCCGCTACCTCTCGCATGCTAAGCGAGCGCTCTACCACTTGAGCTAATCCCCCAAACCTGGCAAACATATCGTCAGTTTCACGTCACACCAGGTCACAATTTTCATATACAATCACACATGCCATTGCAAGCTTTTTTTTTTTTTTTTTTTTTAAGTGTGGATTCCATTTTTGCATACTGGAAGAACATTTAAGGAGTCTACAACGTGATTGGTGCCCTACAAATACAGTTGGGCAACTTTCTAGCAACCCCTTTCTATGTACATGAAGAATCAAATTGGGGACAGTGAAAAAAACTTGCATAGTTTGAAGAAAAAAGTTGCGATGTAGCACAATCCCAAAAGAGAACCATTGACCTTTTATGGCTTTGTTTGTTTATAGAAACTGCTGAGAGGTCGTGAAGGCCTTCTGGTCCTTTGGCACAAGTTGATCCAGGATTCAGGGTTTTGACCAGTAATTTTTGAGCCAAAACGCGTTTGCTTTTGACAGAAGCTACACCAACCAGCACAATACCAATGTTTACCTTGGCATTGCTTTTGTATTGCGGACTAACCCTACTAAGTTTCAAACAATAACTGATGAGCAGCAAATGGTTTAGATGAAGTGTTGAAAAAGCTAAGAACGCTTCTCTTCGTTTTTTTCTCCTTTTTGTGGTTGCTAAACTGTAAGAAAAGAGTAGAGCATGAGCTTGAACACAAAACATTAAAAGAGAATAAACGCAACACCAATGGTGAAAAAGCAAGCCATGCGTTGGCCGGGAATCGAACCCGGGTCAACTGCTTGGAAGGCAGCTATGCTCACCACTATACCACCAACGCTTACGTAAGCGCGCATTTTTTTTTTACATTTTCTGCAATAACAGTAAACGTTCTAGCAAATCCTTTCTAAGTACATGGAGAATCAAACTGGGGGAGAGTGAAAAAAGTTGTGATGTAGCACAATCCCAAGGAGAACCATTGACCTTTTATGGTTTGTTTATAGAAAATTTTGAGACGTCGTAAAGGCCTTCTGGTCCTTTAGCGGCACGAGTTGAACTGGGATTCAGGGTTTTAACCAGTGTTTTTTTGAGCCAAAAGGGTTTGCTGTAGACAGGGGCATTTAGATGAAATGTAATGATGAAGAGTATAAAACACAACCGTTTAGCAGAGGATGGTTTCGATCCATCGACCTCTGGGTTATGGGCCCAGCACGCTTCCGCTGCGCCACTCTGCTTATGGTGGAGGATGCTCAGAGTTGAAGTCTAATTACTGCCTGCCTTCTGGTCTATGTCATGTAATTTATCAGCCATTTCTTATCTGTTGGCAACTAAATTATTCTTGGTGCTTTGCAAATGTTTGTTTGTTTTTGTTGAAAATCATGTCTCTGTGGCGCAATCGGTTAGCGCGTTCGGCTGTTAACCGAAAGGTTGGTGGTTCGAGTCCACCCAGGGACGTTGCACCCTTTTGCTTCAGTAGTAAGCTACAGTTGAAGAAGTTTTTGCATTTGTGCTAAGCATCTCCCTCAAGTAAAAGCCATTTTGCTGACGATGTTTTGAATTCACGAGATAAACTGGAGAAAAACCTTCTGGATGAGATAGGATAAACAAAACTTCCTTCGAGCCGGAATTGAACCAGCGACCTAAGGATTGCTAATTTAGAGCTACAGTCCTCCGCTCTACCAGCTGAGCTATCGAAGGATTGTTGAAAGCCCACTAGGTTTGGCCATGGGTGCCACGAGCAGGTGGTAAAAATGATTCATTCAACCCAGCGAAAAAGGAATTCAGCAGTAGTATTGGAGAATGCGGGCATCGATCCCGCTACCTCTCGCATGCTAAGCGAGCGCTCTACCACTTGAGCTAATCCCCCAAACCTGGCAAACATATCGTCAGTTTCACGTCACACCAGGTCACAATTTTCATATACAATCACACATGCCATTGCAAGCTTTTTTTTTTTTTTTTTTTTAAGTGTGGATTCCATTTTTGCATACTGGAAGAACATTTAAGGAGTCTACAACGTGATTGGTGCCCTACAAATACAGTTGGGCAACTTTCTAGCAACCCCTTTCTATGTACATGGAGAATCAAATTGGGGACAGTGAAAAAAACTTGCATAGTTTGAAGAAAAAAGTTGCGATGTAGCACAATCCCAAAAGAGAACCATTGACCTTTTATGGCTTTGTTTGTTTATAGAAACTGCTGAGAGGTCGTGAAGGCCTTCTGGTCCTTTGGCACAAGTTGATCCAGGATTCAGGGTTTTGACCAGTAATTTTTGAGCCAAAACGCGTTTGCTTTTGACAGAAGCTACACCAACCAGCACAATACCAATGTTTACCTTGGCATTGCTTTTGTATTGCGGACTAACCCTACTAAGTTTCAAACAATAACTGATGAGCAGCAAATGGTTTAGATGAAGTGTTGAAAAAGCTAAGAACGCTTCTCTTCGTTTTTTTCTCCTTTTTGTGGTTGCTAAACTGTAAGAAAAGAGTAGAGCATGAGCTTGAACACAAAACATTAAAAGAGAATAAACGCAACACCAATGGTGAAAAAGCAAGCCATGCGTTGGCCGGGAATCGAACCCGGGTCAACTGCTTGGAAGGCAGCTATGCTCACCACTATACCACCAACGCTTACGTAAGCGCGCATTTTTTTTTTACATTTTCTGCAATAACAGTAAACGTTCTAGCAAATCCTTTCTAAGTACATGGAGAATCAAACTGGGGGAGAGTGAAAAAAGTTGTGATGTAGCACAATCCCAAGGAGAACCATTGACCTTTTATGGTTTGTTTATAGAAAATTTTGAGACGTCGTAAAGGCCTTCTGGTCCTTTAGCGGCACGAGTTGAACTGGGATTCAGGGTTTTAACCAGTGTTTTTTTGAGCCAAAAGGGTTTGCTGTAGACAGGGGCATTTAGATGAAATGTAATGATGAAGAGTATAAAACACAACCGTTTAGCAGAGGATGGTTTCGATCCATCGACCTCTGGGTTATGGGCCCAGCACGCTTCCGCTGCGCCACTCTGCTTATGGTGGAGGATGCTCAGAGTTGAAGTCTAATTACTGCCTGCCTTCTGGTCTATGTCATGTAATTTATCAGCCATTTCTTATCTGTTGGCAACTAAATTATTCTTGGTGCTTTGCAAATGTTTGTTTGTTTTTGTTGAAAATCATGTCTCTGTGGCGCAATCGGTTAGCGCGTTCGGCTGTTAACCGAAAGGTTGGTGGTTCGAGTCCACCCAGGGACGTTGCACCCTTTTGCTTCAGTAGTAAGCTACAGTTGAAGAAGTTTTTGCATTTGTGCTAAGCATCTCCCTCAAGTAAAAGCCATTTTGCTGACGATGTTTTGAATTCACGAGATAAACTGGAGAAAAACCTTCTGGATGAGATAGGATAAACAAAACTTCCTTCGAGCCGGAATTGAACCAGCGACCTAAGGATTGCTAATTTAGAGCTACAGTCCTCCGCTCTACCAGCTGAGCTATCGAAGGATTGTTGAAAGCCCACTAGGTTTGGCCATGGGTGCCACGAGCAGGTGGTAAAAATGATTCATTCAACCCAGCGAAAAAGGAATTCAGCAGTAGTATTGGAGAATGCGGGCATCGATCCCGCTACCTCTCGCATGCTAAGCGAGCGCTCTACCACTTGAGCTAATCCCCCAAACCTGGCAAACATATCGTCAGTTTCACGTCACACCAGGTCACAATTTTCATATACAATCACACATGCCATTGCAAGCTTTTTTTTTTTTTTTTTTTTTAAGTGTGGATTCCATTTTTGCATACTGGAAGAACATTTAAGGAGTCTACAACGTGATTGGTGCCCTACAAATACAGTTGGGCAACTTTCTAGCAACCCCTTTCTATGTACATGAAGAATCAAATTGGGGACAGTGAAAAAAACTTGCATAGTTTGAAGAAAAAAGTTGCGATGTAGCACAATCCCAAAAGAGAACCATTGACCTTTTATGGCTTTGTTTGTTTATAGAAACTGCTGAGAGGTCGTGAAGGCCTTCTGGTCCTTTGGCACAAGTTGATCCAGGATTCAGGGTTTTGACCAGTAATTTTTGAGCCAAAACGCGTTTGCTTTTGACAGAAGCTACACCAACCAGCACAATACCAATGTTTACCTTGGCATTGCTTTTGTATTGCGGACTAACCCTACTAAGTTTCAAACAATAACTGATGAGCAGCAAATGGTTTAGATGAAGTGTTGAAAAAGCTAAGAACGCTTCTCTTCGTTTTTTTCTCCTTTTTGTGGTTGCTAAACTGTAAGAAAAGAGTAGAGCATGAGCTTGAACACAAAACATTAAAAGAGAATAAACGCAACACCAATGGTGAAAAAGCAAGCCATGCGTTGGCCGGGAATCGAACCCGGGTCAACTGCTTGGAAGGCAGCTATGCTCACCACTATACCACCAACGCTTACGTAAGCGCGCATTTTTTTTTTACATTTTCTGCAATAACAGTAAACGTTCTAGCAAATCCTTTCTAAGTACATGGAGAATCAAACTGGGGGAGAGTGAAAAAAGTTGTGATGTAGCACAATCCCAAGGAGAACCATTGACCTTTTATGGTTTGTTTATAGAAAATTTTGAGACGTCGTAAAGGCCTTCTGGTCCTTTAGCGGCACGAGTTGAACTGGGATTCAGGGTTTTAACCAGTGTTTTTTTGAGCCAAAAGGGTTTGCTGTAGACAGGGGCATTTAGATGAAATGTAATGATGAAGAGTATAAAACACAACCGTTTAGCAGAGGATGGTTTCGATCCATCGACCTCTGGGTTATGGGCCCAGCACGCTTCCGCTGCGCCACTCTGCTTATGGTGGAGGATGCTCAGAGTTGAAGTCTAATTACTGCCTGCCTTCTGGTCTATGTCATGTAATTTATCAGCCATTTCTTATCTGTTGGCAACTAAATTATTCTTGGTGCTTTGCAAATGTTTGTTTGTTTTTGTTGAAAATCATGTCTCTGTGGCGCAATCGGTTAGCGCGTTCGGCTGTTAACCGAAAGGTTGGTGGTTCGAGTCCACCCAGGGACGTTGCACCCTTTTGCTTCAGTAGTAAGCTACAGTTGAAGAAGTTTTTGCATTTGTGCTAAGCATCTCCCTCAAGTAAAAGCCATTTTGCTGACGATGTTTTGAATTCACGAGATAAACTGGAGAAAAACCTTCTGGATGAGATAGGATAAACAAAACTTCCTTCGAGCCGGAATTGAACCAGCGACCTAAGGATTGCTAATTTAGAGCTACAGTCCTCCGCTCTACCAGCTGAGCTATCGAAGGATTGTTGAAAGCCCACTAGGTTTGGCCATGGGTGCCACGAGCAGGTGGTAAAAATGATTCATTCAACCCAGCGAAAAAGGAATTCAGCAGTAGTATTGGAGAATGCGGGCATCGATCCCGCTACCTCTCGCATGCTAAGCGAGCGCTCTACCACTTGAGCTAATCCCCCAAACCTGGCAAACATATCGTCAGTTTCACGTCACACCAGGTCACAATTTTCATATACAATCACACATGCCATTGCAAGCTTTTTTTTTTTTTTTTTTTTAAGTGTGGATTCCATTTTTG